>NC_049207.1:4979330-5267345 GCF_013347855.1 Anguilla anguilla
ACACACACACACACACACACACACACACGCGCGTTCTGTGGCTTTTGTCGTTCCTCACTCTGTTCAGTCCCATCAGAAACGATGAGCACTAGATACCCGTTAGATGTAGGAAGATGGTGAGCATTGTCGGGCATTATGTTATGTTATGTCGAAGGATAATGTTTGACCACCATGTAAACCATGCAAATCACTCTGGCCAACGGCATTTCTCAGGCTGATGGACAGCTGTGGAAATGGAAACTAAGACAGTGTTTTGGTACGGCGATTCTGCCGGCTCTCAGGTATAAGAAGTACGTGTTCCTGGACCCCCTGGCTGGAGCGGTAACCAAGACGCACCACACCCTGGAGACGGAGAAGGAGGAGAAGCCGTTCGACGCCCCCCTGTCCATCACCAAACGGGAGCAGCTGGAGAGACAGGTAGAGTTTTGGGGGGGCGTGAGATTTAGGGTAGATGGCGGGGCGTCCGTGTCTGGGGGGAGAGCACAGGACACGGGACCTAGTATGGAGCACTAACAGTGCTGCCAGATCTCACAAAACAAATAGGAGAGTTTGTCGTCAGAAACAAGCCCAAAAGCAGCAGAAGAGCAATGGAGAACTGGGGTGGGTGTGATTGCTAACCTGGGGCAATAGCTAACAGCTACATTTACGAGTTAGCTCATGCCATTAAGCCATAGTCACCATGAATGTGGGGAAAAAGGGGTCACTTCTTACATTTCAAAATAAGCCAGCCTGATTTTTTATAATAAGCCCAAAAAACTGCAACCGTGACTTCCGGGGGTGGGGGTGGGGGGGGTTTGGGGAAGAAGCCCAAAGATGCGTTTTATGAGCGGACTTGGCAGCACCGGCCCACTAACCCCTGCATTAAAGTGCAGGATGGCATCCAGCGGGATATTCCGGGAACTGCTGGCCCCCGGGTGATATTTCAGAGTGCCGGGGGCTCACATTAACTTTCACGGGTCCACCGTTTCCACTCCTTTGGAATTTATCTTGTGTACTGAGGAAAAAGAAATTATACGTGTATTATCGCATGTTTTGCCTTTTCTTTTTTTTTGGTGGCTTGCAGTGCATCATTCCTTAGTTTGAAAATTATTAATTGACTTACCCTGCTCTGAGTACGTCGGGGGAATTTTTCCGTTTTATTTAAGTGTATTTCATCATTAAAAAGTTTCACGTGTTGGGGGTCCCTTCCTCCCAATGCAAATATCCGCAGCATTAGCGTTGTGTTTGCCGACCTCCGGCTGAAATCCCCAGCAGCCGAGGCTGCGTTATCTCCCCGCCCGCGATTATTATCTCCGCGGTCCAAGAACAGCCTGTTCTCACGGCCGGAATGAAAACAGCTCATTCAAACGGGCGCTGCTGTCGCTGCGCCGAGAGTCGAGCCGTTGAAATAAAGCGGTTGAATTATTCAGGGAGACTCGTGCGATGTAATACTTTTATGACCCGTTTTAAGCTTTTAGAAGTGTTGCTGAGAAAACTTGTGCGGCTGAATGTTTATTATTTCAGGTTTTATTGCGGAAACTTTTCGGGTTGGTGTGTGCACCCACTGGTGTGTAAATGTAGATTACAGAGGGCCCTAGAGCTGGTTCAGGTCTTTACAGTTGCGGTTGGTGAATCCTGGAGTCCCTTTGTGTTGCTTTTAATGACATTTGCTCACTCTCTTTCATTTTTCCATCTCTTAATCATTTTCATTCACTCACTTCTCACTATCTCTCGGTATCATTTACCCTCTCACGCACTCACTCACTCTCTCACTCTCATTCACTCACTCAATGACTCACTCACTCACTCACTCACACTCACTCATTTACTCACACTCGCTGACTCACTCACTTACTCTCACTCACTCACTCACTCACTCACTCACTCACTCACTCACTCACTCACTCACTCACTCACTCACTCACTCACACACTCACTCACTCACTCACTCACTCACTCACAATCACTCACACACTCACTCACTCACTCATTCACTCACTCACTCACTCTCTCATACACGCAGACGGCAGAGAACTACTTCTACGTGCCGGACCTGGGCCAGGTGCCGGAGATCGACGTGCCCTCCTACCTGCCCGACCTCCCGGGCATCGCGGACGACCTGATGTACAGCGCCGACCTGGGGCCGGGCTTCGCGCCCTCTGTGCCCGCCAGCGGCGGCATCCCCGAGCTGCCCTCCTTCGGGGGCGACGCCGAGGAGCCCAACGGCCTGGGTGAGCTCGTCGCCGACGGTTACGGGCCTCGCGCCATCACCAATTTGCTACGAGCACAAATTATTAGCTTTATTCTAGAGTGTATTTGTGTTTAAGTCAGATGTCAATCAAACATCACAGTCGACAGCAGAATCTAGTAATGCCTTTGTTGGGGTACTTGCTAGGAATCGTACGTGCAGAACAGTTCCGTTTCGCATGTGCTCTTCGTTCGTGCGGTTTCCCCACCCCAGGTTAGCGGTTAGCATGTTTTTGTTTTTCCAGGTTTGCGCTTCAGCGTCGAAGCTCCGCCTCCACCGCCGCCCCCTCCTCCTCCTCCTCCGCCCGAGTCCCCGCGCCTGAACTCCGCCGCCCCGCCCGGCGCGCCCCCGGCCCCACCCCCGCCTCCGCCCCCTCCCCCTGCCCCGCCCTCCGGAGACAGCCAGCCTCCAGCAGGTATGACTGACGACACTTAACAACACTTAAAAACGCCACTTCCTGTGTCCTGGAAAAGCACTGGTCGCACAACCGCAGCCATTGTCCGCTCTTCTTCTCTGAAAAAGTAAGAGCAGGAAGTTTCCTCGCTTTAGCGTAGGTACTGGAGGCTAGCCTGAGCTCGGACAGACAGGCAGCGGCCAGATGAGCTCCTGGGTTTAAGGGTTGCGTTAGCTGCAGAGAGAGCAGGTTTCTGCGCTTAATCCTCTGTGTGTAGAGGAGTTACTGCAGAACCTTGAGGAGAGTACACACTCCCCCCCCAACCTGTTTGCTCACAGTAACGCCGGCCAACTTTCCCGAAATCCAGTCTTGCGCTTCGTCCGAAAAAGTACATGGCCTTCCGTATTATCGATTAATCGATTTATGGTCTGCTTGCCTGGCAGACACCCATATATATTTATTAAATGCTGTACTGACTATTATATGCCTACCATAGCATAACTGCACTTTCATTACGTGCGTAATTACAGCACTTCTCATTATGTTTCTTATTACAACACTTGGCATTAATGTCATTGCAACACGATTAATTAGTGTCCCATTACAGCCCGTTTCATTAGTGAGTCATTACAGCAGGATTCGTTAGTGTGTCGTTCCGGCCCTGTTCATCAGCGTGTCAGTACCGAACAGGAGTGGCGACTTAGAGCTCAGGGCGACAGCAGCGGTGTCCGAACTGCGTGTGTTAGCAAGGCTGGAGATGAGAGTGCTTTGGTTTGAAATCCTGGGCAGGATAAGCTGCTGTTAGACCCACATGAAAGCCGCTACTGTTGATTACACTACATTACCTTACATTACAGGCATTTAGCAGACCCTCTTATCCAGAGCGACTTACACAACTTTTACATACAGCTGGACGTATACTGAAGCAATGCAGGTTAGGTACCTTGCTCAAGAGTACAGCGGCAGTGTCCTGTCTGGGAGTCGAACCTGCAACCTTTAGCGCGGTTCCTTACCCATTATTCTACACTGAGCTAATTAGTCTCATTCACCCTGGCTGTGTAAGGGGTAACCGTGCTCAGGGGTTTTTGTGGTACCTGCAAGCTGATTCTCCCTGTTGACCTTTGACCCTCGCGCCTCTCTCTCTCTCTGCCCCCCCCCGCCCGCCCGTCCAGGCGCGGTGCAGGGGGCCCCCTCGGAGGTGGCGCAGCCGTCGGACGGGCGGGCCAGCCTCCTGGAGTCCATCCGCATGGCCGGCGGCATCGGCAAGGCCAAACTGCGCAACGTCAAGGAGCGCAAGATGGAGAAGAAGAAGCAGAAGGAGCAGGAGCAGGGTGAGAGGGAACGACAGGGACCGCGTGTACACGTGTGTGTTAACCTCGTTTCACAGTGGTCAGAGGGACCAGTAAAGTGTGTTAACTTCACTTAACGCTGGTGAGAGAGACTGACGGGGACCGTATGTGCATGTGCGTTAACCTGATTTAACACTTGCTTATTAATTCGCCAGGTACAATAAAGCCCAACATTGCTGATGCGTCTCTGGGAAATGGACTGCCCTGCGAAATTGTGTTGATAACCTTTAAAGATCATAAATGTCAACCTCATTAAACTATGCCCTTTTGTGTCTATTTGCCATTTGCAGGAAAATCCATATATGGCAGTATTAATGGGTCTGGGAATTTATTCAGAAATGGAACAAAAAAAAAATTCAGATTTGATTATTCAAAGGGTGCCGTGGCATCTCTGAATAACCCATTCAGAGATGGTATTCAAAAAAATCAAGGCCGTTTATGAAAGTCTAATTGAAACTGAAATTGTGCATCATGACATTTCTAAACCTCAGCAGATTGCACGGAGGATTGCTGTTTGGCTGAGTCCTTCAGGACTGAGTGCATAGCATTGTGCTTTTTTTCGTGGTGTTTTTGTAATCGCGAAAGTTTGCTCACAAATCTGCTCCTGTACGGCACCCTCTCTGGTCTTGGATCGCTGCTAGTTTGCGTGTGAGGTGCAGGGAGAAAGCAGCAGTTAGGGTGCGCACACGGGCAGAATTATCCCTGCAGTCTGCAGCGATAGGACTGGCCGATATACTGCAGTCCTAAATTTTGAATTCACTGATGATTATCGCCACCGAGAGGCCATGTAAATTACTAGGTAATTGCCAGGTAACTGCTACCTGTTGGGTGTTGTTAAGAGCCAATCAGCAACAAGGTCCTACTGCTTCCGTGTGATCATGTGATGTGTTTTTCTCAGTCACATGGTTAGCTGCAAGGCCTTGCTGCTTATCAATCCCCAATTGCTAACAGTTATGATGTTTTTTCTTCGGGAAAGCATTTCCTGTGGTCTCTGAAGTTTGGATGTTTACTGCCAAAACACCAGGTATAATTAGAGAGACAGAAATATTTAAAGAAAGACAGTACACCACATGGTGGCGATGGTTGTCAGTGCATTCCGTGATTATCATTGAGGCATATCGCCCAGGCCTACCCACCCAGCGTGCAGTGACCCTGACCTCACTCCTGTTGTTTCCCCTCTCCTCTCTCTCCTCCCTCGTTCCTTCCCCTCGTTCCGGCAGTGGTGGCTGCCGCCAGCGGAGGGGACTTCATGTCGGACCTGTTTAACAAGCTGGCCATGCGCCGGAAAGGTAGGCCCCCGTCCCGGACGCCATTACCGCCACTGTCTCACACACAGACTGTACACGGACTGTAGATCCCAGTGGAGGACAAGGGACACACACACCCCCCCAGCCTTGGGAAAACATCAAATGCCCCCACCCCCCACCAACATCATTATGATGTGTTTGGTGGTACTGTTGGTTCCCCCCCACCCAAAAAAAAAAAAAAAGAATATATCCTGAAGAATTTTTTTCTTTGTTGCCCCGTACAGATCCATACAGATAACGTTCATAACAAACCATTAAAACCATAAAAACACCGCAGTAGCCTGAATGAGACAGGGGATAGCGCTAGAGGGTTGGGATTGAAGGGGAGCCAAGACGCAGGTGTTGGAAGATGCAAATATGAAACTTTATTGTCCACAAAGTGGAAATTTCCCTTTGGCTTCACCATAAAAACACATAAAAGAAACATGAGTTAAAAGTACACAATACAGTAAACAGTAAAAAAAAACACAATACCAAATACAGTTACTTTGACACTGGCCTGAGCCACTGCTGGGCTCTACTTCCCATGTAGTACCAAAAGATTTCTTATAAATATTCTTATTTGCCCTGGGAAGCCTTTGACGTCTCCTTGGTGGTAGAAGTTCAAATTCCCTGTGTAGTGGGTGAGAGGAGTCATAAATAATTCAATGACTTTTTCTCCTCAATAGTTCTTCATACTTGCTGCTGCGCTGCTGTGGCTTCCCGGTTATTTTGGAAGCCATATTAACTGTCCCTTGCAGCCTATTCCTCCTCTCACTGTTCAAATATGTGGGTGTTTATTTGAAATTTTAATAAATTCACATCCCACTAGTGCAGATTACGCATGCGTTCTTGGTGAAATTATTTTCAGGTCCAAAATTGCACATTGAATCATCAAATGAAGTTGTTTCATCTACCTTTGCTGTGACTGCTGGGTAAAATTACCCAGGGGGCCTCATTGGCCTGGTATGAAACCAGTTTTCAGGGCAGGGATTCTGACTTATGTGAAAGTTTCTGATTTAAAATATGCACTCTAAAGTTTAAAGTGTAAATGTGGATGTGTAAGACTTGAGAGTGACCTTGCCCTGCAGTGAGGCCTCCCTGCACGGGGGGGCGGTGTTTACCGTTTAGCCTGTTATTCCGTTCCTCTGAGCGGCGGTGTCTCACGGCATTCCCGGCATTCCGGCAGGGATCTCCGGAAAGGGCCCGGCGGCGGGAGAGGGGGCCGACGCCCCCCCGGCGGGCTCGGGCGGGGCCTTCGCCAGGATGTCGGACGTCATCCCGCCCCTCCCCGTCCCCCAGCAGCCAACCGCAGAGGACGAGGAGGACTGGGAGGCGTAACCGCGGAGACCTGTCCTCCTATCGGAAGAGCTTGGGGGAGGGACGGAACTCCCTGCCTGCGGAAAAGGGGCGGGGCTTCCCGATTCAGACAACAACTGGGATATTTTTGTCTAATGACAAATAGAAGAGTTTCCCCCCGAAAATAACATTAAGGCATTTTACTAGCATTTTGAAAACAGGAATTCTGAAGTCTAGTGCCCAACCTTTCTTTTTCTTTTTCTTTTTTTTTTTTTGCCCGTCTTTTTTGGTTTTATTTTGTCAGTGTATGCTCTTTCTTTTTTTTTTTTTTTGAAGCGCAATGCAGTTATGTGGTTGGTTGAACAAAGCATCATCTTAGATTTGTGGCCAGCCCTGGAGTCCGCGCGTCTGAAGTACCGTTCCGCTGCCCTCGCTCTCTGCCTCCCGTCTGCAGGCGGGTCGTAATGGAATATCTCCGGTCACGCCTTTCTGAAAACGACATGGCTCTCCCTCTGTCCCACACTAAAGCTTCTCCTGTGACCAGAAAACAGGGTAATGACACTACCTTCTGTGGCCTTCTTGGACTCGAGCCAGTTTGGCTTTTTTGTGGCATTAGGCATAGAATCCACCCGAGACTCCATTTTGATGGTTTTTTTTGGGGTTTTTTTTTTTGCGCTCTTCCCGAGCCTGTTGCGCCGTACGCCATCCCACGGGCGAGCAGCTTCGCAGGGAGAGGGAGACTGCGGAGACGGCGAAACGTCGCACGCGGACCCCCGTCACCAGATGGGCGAGGCGCGCGGGGGGGGGGGTGTCTGAAACGGGGATCAACGGCTCGCTCCCCCGCCCCTCTGTCTCAGATCTGCGGATTTGTGGGTGTTTATTTATGGTGGTCGTCAGGGACGACCCTCGCTGGTTACGCACTGCTGCCGTGTGCCACCCGTGACTGCGTCATTAGGTTTGGCGTCCCACCCCGCCCCCCCGGCCGCCACCTTGCCCAGACTGCGTAGAAAGGCACAAGCGCCTCTCTGTGTTGGTGTAAAATGTGTGTCCCCCCTCCCCATTGTCCAAGCTCAAGTGTGTCTGATGTGCACCTCTTGAAAATATGTGTAGAGATGCTGTGTCTGATTTGTTTGTTTAGATATGGGGTGGAGATGTGGATTGTGTGCGTGCGTGTGTGTGTGTGTGTGAGAGAGAATGCGTGTGTGTATTATAACAGCGGTTCTTCATTTATGGGGATATATATGTATATGCCTCCTGGACTGATCAGTTTTGTTTTTCCAATGTTTAAAACTAATCTGCAGAAATCTGTCACAGGATATGATTTTGCAAACTGAAAATATATAATTGATCTACACAGTAGTCCTGTTTCCGTGTTGTGGTGCTGAGGTGAGTGGAGGAAGTGTCGTCTTTTTGTGTGTCCAGTTCTCAGAACGCAAGGATTCCTCTTGGTGAATTTGACTGCAGGGACATACATAGCAAAGTGGAACATTCAGCATTTGCAGGGAAAATGTTTTTTTGCTTCCATTTCTGATGGTGAAATAAAATACTATCAATAAAATGAGAACCCTATAAAACCATAGAACCTTATAAAAACATTGTGATAATGAACTGAGCAAAATGGATATCAAAATGGTCTTAAAAACATGTGAAACTCGCTCACTGAAATTTGTTCTCTGTTGGGTTTCATGACCATGTTTATAAACTTTATATGAAGTGATTACTTTTTGCAGACAAAAATCTCACAGGTTTATTATTTTAATCCAAGTCCCCCAGCCCAATAAAATGTGCGATTTCAAATCAGCCGAGAACCACGAATTTACTGAAGTCTCTAAATAAAAGGGCAGTTAAAAAATCTCAGTTTTATTTAGAAACAGCCAAATGAAAGTCAGTTTCCTGCCATTTCCGCACCACAATTAAAAGAACAGCCAGATCCTGGCTGCCGTGGTTTTGTTTCCAAAAAACCGCGTTATAAAAAGAATCGCAGTCTGGGCTGACTCATGCATTAGTGCAGTTTTCTGTCGCTGCCTGGTTTTCTTAATGACATGTTCCTGTTTTAATGACTTCACTCTTCACTCTTTTTTGTCAGTTTGGTGCAATTTAAAGATCACGCAGAGGGTTCGACTTTCAAAGCCGGAGTTTAAAATAAGAGTATCCTGTTTAACTGCCGTTAACGGAATCGAACATGATTGGCTCGCAGCGAGAACAAACTGCCATTCATTGGCCAAGAAGGCGGCAGCACAATGGTTGGCACAGCGCTGCGTTTCTCTCTTCCTCTTTGAGCGTGGTGTCACAGCTGTTTCCGGCTTGAGTCATTTTCAGGAATGTTCATGTCTGCTGACACTTAAGCAAAAGCAAAATAAAATAAAATAAAACTAGCTACAAGCCAGAGGCAATGGGAGTGAAAGACCCAAATGAACTGAAGGACCCAAAATGCCACCCCAGGCACCCGTAGGTCTCCCCTCTGCAGACCGTTCCCTTCCCGTCCTGCCCATGCTCGCTCATAGATGTAAAACATCTATGATTATAAATGAGTCTGTTAGTCTATGCTGATGTGGCTTCAAAAAAATGACCTCAATGGGAAGTAATTTTCCGGGTGATCGGTGGTGTTGTAATTGATTGGTTGGACGAATGGCGGAATTTTTGCGGGTTCTCATGAGTTCCGGAACTAAACAAAATTAAACGCCTGTCTGGAGAAGACTCCGGAGGCAAACAGGATTGAAGCGACTGTGGATTCTGTTAAAATCGTTTCGGAGAAAACTGTAGGTAGATTGACCTGCGTCATTAAATACAAATATCAAAGTTGTATAAAAGCACAAAAGAAAGGGGAGAGCCACCGGCAAGGCAAATTGAGTGTTCCATTGCTCAGCAGCAGACTAGCGAGAACACTTGTATAACCTGCAGGTAGGCTAATGACAAACGCACCTGGATGTTAGCCAGAACACTCACATCAGTGCCCGATCTACCTGGTCGGCTTTTATTGGGCTCCCGGAACAGCTACAATTCACTTAACCTCCGGCTGTCAACGGTTAGAACTCAATCGACCCGCTACTGAGAGAGGCTACTTCAGCCAGCCCCAAAGCAAGCGGGTCCATAAATTCCGCTCCTCTGTTCAACCGCGTTAGCAGCCCAGACGACGTTCGTTTGTGAAACTAGACAAACACTTAGGCTGTTGACGGAAAGGCCAGAGTGTGCGGAAAAATCATGTTAAACCGCAGCTCTGAAAATGAGCATCTATTTGCTTTTCAAACTTAAATAAAAACGTCTTTCCAGCACAAATGTTTGGAAAAGAACAGGAGAGGCACCTGTCCACGTTTATATGTAGCCTAAATAAGATTTCTGCTGTCACACTCGATACATAGAAAATCACACAGCTGAGACATAAAATCCATATGAAATACGTTCCCTTCACAGGATGCAGCCATTTACTGGTCACAGCACAGAGGCGCTGCTGTTCTAGATAACCAGAAAGGTGAGAGAACACAAAGGCAAAAAAACCTAAAAAAGGTCAGACACAGAAAAATGTGAAGCTTCACTCTCTGAGAGAGGACAGCTTTTATCCTCAGTATATGTTAAATTTCCCCTTCCTTCATGTCTTTTCCTCAGAATTGAAAAATGGCTTTCATGTGCCTGGATCATGACTATACCATCTTCGTTACCATGGCATCATACGTCGTCTCTGATCTCTGTCCTCCACTGCCACCTTATGGTGCAGAATTGGTACTGCAGAGATTCTGTGCTACCTTTCAGCTCTACGTTGATATACAGTATTTTCATTTTACACCTTTCATTTACATTTTTTTTAAATATTGTTTGAAGATCAAACTTTTTAAAAGTTTCATTAAACTAAAAGCACAGTGTTCTGAACTGTTTACATTAAATTCAAAACCGCTATCCCTAATAAAGTCAGCAAGACAAAACTCAGGGTCAGTTTTCATTTTCATGCATTCAAATTTGATTTACACAGTACGTTTTACAAAAAATCAAACAATTAAATAATAATTTAAAGAATTTAATAATATATATATATTTAATTGTGTTATGCACTGTGTATACTGACGTACGACTACAGGCGCTACTGAAAAGACGAATCTTCTCAGCACAAATTATTTAAAATACCCTGAAGGTGGCACTATACCAAGCAAGTACAATTTTAACTTAGAAAAGTCATAATATTTCATGCCTTTACCCTAGCCAGTAACACCGTACCCTGATAAATGCTTAATAACCCCTTAATCAATAATAGAGGCTATATTTCCTAAAACGATCATTGCAATAATATGGGATCTGGTTTTTATAGTCAGTGATTTTCAAGACTGATGGGGAAACTGCAGCCACCTTAACTTTTTAACTGAATCTTTGGTACATTTCTTAGATGCTCCACTTTTCAAAAATCACCTTTTTACATAATCATTTATCTCCCTCTCTCTCTCTCTCTCTCACTTACACTCTCTCTCACACACACAGACACTTGCTGCACGCACCAACTGCAGTACTGGAAACACACTAAGTATGACAATGGGACATGTATACCTTTGGTCACCCTTGAATTGGCTCAGGAAGAAATTCCTGCCAATCCAGTTATATCTACAAATCTGCAAAAGACAATCACAAATCAGTGGCAATGTTTGTTGGCCACCAAGTCACGCCTTGGGAAGTCGGAATGCCCCATGCCTATACAACAC
This sequence comes from Anguilla anguilla, assembly GCF_013347855.1. Classification (NCBI taxonomy): domain Eukaryota; kingdom Metazoa; phylum Chordata; class Actinopteri; order Anguilliformes; family Anguillidae; genus Anguilla; species Anguilla anguilla. The sequence continues at coordinate 4,990,568 of NC_049207.1, forward strand.
AGAGAGTTTAGGGCTTTTTAGGGTTTTCCTACAGAAATAACCACAATGACCACAGACCCTCAGCCCTTAAGAACATTACATTCTGTACCTTCTGACCTCGTGTAAACAGACAGTATTCACAAACAACGTCACACATCCACACAACAAAGCCCCAAACTTAGGGGATTTCACGTTTTCTGTTACCCACTTCACGAACAACAGGTTTGACCAGGTAGTTTGTGAATACTTGCCACAAGGTGGCAGCAGAATTCTATTATCTCCATTTGATTACATCTGACACCAGAGATAATACAAGATCCTGGGAGTATAGACAAAGTAGGAAATAAATGTTAAACTGCACAATCATGGGAGATATTTTGGCTCTGAACGTCTCTCCATAATCTAGCTTGCTCTTCAAAGTTCAGGTCAGAACCATCCATGCATGCTCACACTTCTATTCGAGAAAATGTGGGGACTAGACATGGATGCATTTTCAATTGGCCCGGGCAGTTTATATGTGCATTGAAACCTATTTTATGTAATTACAAGATTTTATCATGACTTGCCAGTTTTACACTGCCTGGTATATGGGCATTTGGGGGGGGGGGGGTTGTAGGTTAAAGCAACATTGCTGTATAAGCTGCTTTAGGGTTGTTTGTAATGTATGAGTAATGAGTTGTTATGTACATATTCTGGAAAGTTTTCTGTATTGCATGCTTGTCAAGTGACACAAGACAAAAATTGCTCTCAGTCTTGTTTTGAAAATGGAGGCGAGGACGAGGGGGTGTGTATGTTTATGTAAGCGTAAAACTGAACGGACAATGAGCCTTAGGCCCCTTACAGAACACAGAAAAGTATGCACACGACATCCTCACGGTATTGTGCACCATCAAAGCGCGAGGAACAATAGGCAGGCGACGGCCTCTGATCTCTTTCCAGGCCCCGCCCCCTTTCGGCAGACGGCCCCGTTGTGATGAGCGCAGAGGGACAGCAGGCCTAAGGGCTTGGCACGGGGGACTGAAGGTTGAGTGTGGTGCTCGATTAACCAGGGGGAAAATGGCTACCGCGAGCACTACCCGCTGACAAGGTCACACCCACGTGTGCCTTCTTCCATCCCCTTTAAGCCTTGATGGACATCGATCCCCCCCTCCTGCTTTATTTTTTTTTTCTTTTTTCTCATGTTCGACACATTAAACATGTCCAATTCATCATTCCACACTGCCTGGAGTCCCCGTGAAGCTTTTGTCCCTAATGACCTTGTTGACCTTGAGAAGATGCCATTGATAGCACACTGCGAACCAAAAGCTGCATTTTGTTCAAGTTTCTACACTAATGCCAATACAAATAAGTAGTATTGCATTTTTTTTTAAATTCAGAACTGCAGAGAGAACTCTTGCGACCAATGTAAGTCACACCTCCAACCTGTAGGCCTAACCTTCAAACTGGATTTCGAGCATAACCAGTGACAGGCCTTTTTTTTTTTTTTTTTTTTTGAGAGTTTTGTCCTGATTCAGTGGCTAAAGGATAACTGAGGTCAAAATGTATTGTGTTGTCAAGGTGCTTAGACAGCTTTGTGAAAGACCAAAGTAAGCTAGAAGGCTAACTAGGGACAGCGCTCTCAAATCAATCGGCTAAAAGCCTTGCTTTTCGCTCGAATCAAAATCCCCACATGAATATACTCGCAAGCTCTTTTTTCCGCATCATTTGTGTAGACTGTACGCGATCAAAGATCTGCCTGTGTTGAACTCAGCTTTTTATGAGGTTTTCTATTTCTCCATTCACTACAATGAAAAGCCGCCTTTCATTCGAAGACTGACATTATGAATCATCGACTTGTGTCCAAGGCGAGCAGGATGTGGTTCGGAAATACTGAAAGGCAAGTAACTGCTGTATCCGTTATTATTCCCATTCTTATGAATTACAGCTTTAAGGAATCGCGGTCCGCGGCGCTCCATGTTCCAGCCCACTTGATGACCAGCCCTGGCCGTTTGGGACAATGGTGAAAGGTAGCCGACGACAATGTTCGTATTGTTTCTTGCATCCCATGGCATTACATTACATTTCGGCATTCAGCAGATGGTCGAAGCGATTAGATTTTTACGTACTCCCCGTTTATACGCGACGCGGCGGCGCAGCGGTTAGCACCGTTGCCTCGCAACAGTTGCCAAACCCAAACAAGCAAGCGCGAGTCCCCCGCAAGACAATTCCTCTGTGCGTGGAGTTTGCACGTTCCCACCGTTGGTCGTGCGGGTTTCCTCCGGGTACTCCAGTTTCCGCCCATAGTTCCAAGACATGAGTGCAGTAGACTTCTGCCATTGCCCTTGACCAAGGCACTACCATCAGAACTGAGAGCAGAGTTGGTGCCCGGGCACTGCACTGTGGCTGCCCACTGCTCATAAGTAACTGGGGGATGGGTCAAATGCAGAGGTCAAATTATCCCACAGTGTAAATAAACTATAGCTTATCTTTATACGGCTGGAAATTTCACTAAAGTATTTAAGATGAAATGCCTTGCTCAGTGCTACAACAGCTGTGCCCCACCTGCGAGTCAAACCCACACGCTTTGAATTACATGTTCCCTAACCATTATGCCACCCTATGCCACCCCATCAGATGCTCTCATACTAAAAACAGAATCATGCACACTGCTCCCAATGAGGTGGGTGGTGTCTATGACCACCCTGTCTTTCAGTTTCTCTTTTACAGCACAATGCAAACGATCTCCTAATGTGTGTAATGGCAAATTAAATTAGAGCAGCCCTGTGGTTAATGAACTGTGCTGTTGACACAAAGGCTGCTGCTTTCATCTCTGGTTTGGCAGTGCGGTGCTGATCTTTGATCGGTCTCAGCCTGGGTGGTGTGGGTTACACATTTGCTGTAGCTGGATATCTGGGGACTGCTCTACACAAAGGGGACACGATGGCCCGAATCCTAAAATCAAAGTGCCCATATCAAGTTGGTGTGAAATGAAAGCTAAGAGTCTACGCTTCCAGGATATGAAGTTAGAAACACTTTTTTGCCAACCACTTCGAATGTAGGCCGTTGTATGGTAGACATTTTTCTCTTCTCATGGCTTAATATTCTTGCTAGAAGCATGAGAAACTTCATAATAATTAAATGGATCTGGATTTTAACCCAGGATTTGAACATTCAAATGTATGAAAAACAAAAAGGTTTGATGAAAAATTCTGGAAAAAAAACAATCAAATAATAACAAAAACATAATGGAAATAACATAATGAAGGAAATGATAAAATACTTCCTGAGTTTCATGTAATTATGGACTGAGTGCAAGGGTCACAATGGACTATGAATGAACTGAGTAACCGAATACAAGGGCCAATCACAGAATAACCTGAAAACAAGCTTCATTCCAGCCAATTCAGCTTTCAAACCAAGAGCATTGTGGGCCTACATACTGTCCCTGTGTGTATATACCTAATGAGCAACACACCGGTGGTGTGGTGTGTGTAACGTGCTGCATTCTGAAAACACAATGCCTCTGCAATGGTGTGTGAGAGTCAGACCAGGCAGGCAGCCATGTCACACAGAACTCGCACGATGATCCAAAAAGTAAACAGAAGGAGCAATTTCCTGAAATCGTCCATTTCGCACAGGAAGGCCTCCTCTGCCTCCTCTCCTTTGACCCAGCCCTGGATTTGCATACAGACGGCAAAAACATCCACAAAGCCTTACCACAACACCAGGGCACCTCCTGAATAAACACAAGGCTTTCCGCTGACAAATGTGCTAATAAAAAATTAGATTTTTATCAGTCAAAGGCAGTTTATTAATTTCCCATTTATTTGCTCACTTCCCTTGAAGAAAGTACTTTGATTCAGAGCATCTAAAATAAACGTAATTGAATGTTCATAAACATGTCCTCCATTGGGACAATGGTTTTGTATGTGTATTGTTAAGCCCAGCTAAATAAGGACAACATGTCAGTACTCCACCATGAGTAATTTGTGCTACTGTTCAGAAACAAGGTTCCAGAATGTTATTGAATTTCAGCGAAACAAAAAGCAAAGAAATTTAATCAGGCCTCACAGCTGCTGAAAGCTCCCAGCTTTTGATTCCCTTGTGCTGGCCTTGGGTCTATTTAAATATTTAATTAGAATGGGACTAATTACTTATTTAACCGAGAAGCTTGGTGGACAGTGATGGTTACGCTCAGAAGAGCACGCAGACGTAGGATCTACCAGGTGTAGGATCACAACATCCGCGGACAGAGTTGCACACTTTTCTCTGGACAAAAGGAACTTCTATTTGCCAGACACCCCAAAAAAAAAAGAATTTCACACTCAGACCTCATAATTATTGTGTATGAGATGTGAAGTTTTCTCCCATGATTTATGTTTATGTCAGTGTAAGTTTCAAATGTATGATACAAAGCTGGGAGTTCCTGTGTGGATGAACGATTTTGGTTTCAGTTGCTGAAACGAGAACAGCCAAACTCACAAGCTGTAAATGCAGTGTTCAAGTACAATATTGTTTGAACAAGGTTGCAACAGTGCCCTTGATTGAGTCTTAAACTCGTATCCATCTGACCCTTATCTCTTATTGATACACAAGCGTGTGTCGATTAACTTTCCGCTCAATTGTATTATCAGTTCAAACAGAAAACAAAAAAGGCAGTGTTGGGTTTTTAATGTAAGCCAAAATTACAGCAGTGTAGATCCGTGTATGGATCGGGTAGAGAAACTGGAGCCAAATATAAGAATTGTTAAGCAGCTTTGTGCCTGTGTGGTTAGCCAAGAATGACTTTCAAGGAAAGAAATTATAGGGGTTCCACGTCAGGATTTTCCCTTTAAAATTGCCTTCGGAGCTACTAATAAGCACGGGCCACTGCTATTATGAGTAAGGGAAGGCGTCAGATCAACCACCGAGAATGTGGGCGTGGTCAAATGTTCCCGTGAGTTTGACTTTTTCCTCCGCTCCTGCCGAGAAACATGTCGCCCCTTTTAATAAAGAGACTATTTAGCAAGGTTTTAATTCCCCGTAGGCTACTCTCCGTACTTCGTCAAATTTGACTAAATGCTGAAACGAGACCTGTTTCAACAGCCTTCATACCCAATGGTCTGGCCAAACAAACAAATAAATACATAAATAAACAAATAAAGGTATGATCAGTATAATCTAAATAAATAAATGTTTCGCTATTTCTCTTGTCATATAGTGAAAAGGCACGTCAGAAAAAAAGCACGTCAGACATATCTAGACGTAGCCAATGTCATCCATGAAATAATTCCTAGGCGATTTTAATTAATCATGGGGGGAAACAGATATCAGGTAGACAACCTAAGGTATCACTGGTTCTAATCAGCTCAGATTGATTGCTTCGTTTACCTGTGTTCTTTCCTGCTTACGAACCAGTTTAGGGCGTTGCCATTTTAAATCTTTCTTGGGATCTCCCAGACTCAATTACGGCAGTGCGTGTGGGAATCGAGCGAGGACTATGTTGTGCTGCGTTTCACTCTCCACAACTATTGGTAGAAAGCGATACGACCTGCGAGAGTGCTACAGCGTGCTAGCGAGCAAAAAAGTGTTTAGTTTATTAGGGTAAAAGCACTGCAAACGAACAGTAATGTTAAATTGCACTAGTCTGTGGGCAACCGGAGTTCGGGATAAGCGTGGTGCAATCGTAAATGCAGAATGATTTCTGTCTCCATACGTATTTATTATAACAGATGAACTATTTACGGAAAGGTATTACCCAAGAGGGAAAACCCGGCGCAAACTCGGCGGAGGCTGAATGTTGAAGAAGATGAGGACTTTCTTTTTTCCCTTCAAAAAATTAAGGCGAAATGTCAAGTATCTTCTTTTTGTCGCCGTGTTAATGACTGGAGTTTTGGCTGCCTATCTAGAATTTGTTGCAACAACAAATACCTGGAACGACAACATCCGTAAGTAGCAACTGGTCTTTGATAGTGTAATTCCGCTGTTGTCGGAGTTATCGCACAACTGTTGCTTTCGTGTCGCTAGCAAAAGGTGTTCGTAAGTTACTATATTAGCCAGTTAGCAATTGCCTTGTTTACTGACCCACGCTTGCAGTAGCCTAGTCAGCTGGTGGTAGCCTATAGCCTACTTGCCGTCTGGCCCTAAGCCTTAGGAAGATCGTGAACAGTGATTTGATATTTGATTGCAGATCAATGTGGACGTTATTTTCGATACTGGAAATCACGTGGGTGAAAAAGTTTATATAGGCAGCCAAATTAAACGCTTTCGTAAGTTGTATAAATGAAAGCCGGTCAAATCTCCCTGCCATTAAAACCTGAAGTATATAACTTTTAATGTCCTAAAACGTGTACATTTCAGAGCTTCCGCAGTGCCTATATTGTCGCAATACGACGGGGAGTTAATAAAATTGACTCATTTACAGTTTGAGTGTAACTAGCATATTTATGTCCGTGCACAAAATCTTGCTAGTAATTGCTTCAGGTCAGGTGCGTAAGAGCGTCTGCTATATGCTAGTAAAGTCAGGCGAGCCCAAGGCTTATCGGTCAACTAGCTGAGGATTTGACCCTCTGTCATGGTGTTAATTTATTTTCTGAAGGCATCGTCTAAATGGGATTGTGTTGCAGTTTTTGTTTCATTTTGGCTGCTCATAGTAGACTGTGTAGACTTGTTGCCGTGACCCTCTTGACCAGGTGGACCTCATGGTGTTGTCAAAATGATAGAACATAGCTCTGCAGTATTGAGGTGCTAGGCTATATGACCTGTACACATTGGTTGTTCCTTACTGTGTGTTCAAATGTACAATGCAGCTATGTTCTGTCCTACCAGTTCTTATATTAAAGTGTCTGTATTTCACTGGAAATTAATAGGCTTAGGTTTAGGGTTATGGATGATTAATTTATATTTGTTATGTGTTGAAAAGGAACCCATTTGTCCCCACCCAAGGGGGAAACTGAGTAGCCTAAGTGATCTGCAGAAAGACTGGAAAAAAATTCAGTTTTTAAATGAGTCTGTATTTTTCCCCCCTCTCCCTGGCAGTACCTGCCTAAAAACTAGATGAAATTGTATTTTTAGTAAAATCTGAACATTTTTGACTACTCTGAATACAGGTATCAACCGGTGTTCATATCTATTTTAAGAGCAGTCTCTTTAATGACTAAATTATAGTAGTTCACTTTCAAGAGATTTCTATTACACGTTGTGCTTGCTTATTATGTAATTTTCTTGTAAAGTGTGTGTTGCTCTCTTGTATGTTTCTCTTGGGGAAAAAAAGTTTGTGTGTTTTCAGTAACAGGTTGTTATAGCTTTAATTTAATTATTTAAAATACAGACAGGTCCTTCTTATGAAACTACCTTTGGGGAAATTGTGTCATGTCAATCCTGATTTCTTGTGGCTTTTGACGCAAGCTTATCAGTTTAATCATTTGATTCTGCCACACTTCTGGCGTATGGCTTTGGGCTTCATGCTGTGAAAACTTGCCCGTGAAGAAACCCCTGTCTCATCATGCCCAGAACTGCCAACTGACAAGTACGCGTTGATTAATTGGGGAAACAGGCCTACTACTGCACTTTTAATCTTAAATGAATTAATGGCAATTTCCCTGTAGGTATTCCTTTTTTTATAGGATTGTTTCTGTTCACTTGTGATTTAAAGTTAGCTACTAGTGTTCTGTGTCAGGCGAACATTCCAGCCACACTTGTTAGCTAGCTGAACCCATGACATCACCAGTGCAGACGAGGAGGAGGAAAGCGACTCTGCTTCTGTGTGTGACCAGCTAGCTGACACTGGTTACCTGTAGTTCTGATATAGGCTAAACCTGTGTTTGGTTGGTAACCTGTAGCCTTACTGTGATGGCAACTGCAAGCTAATTTGAAAGTGAGTTGCTCTTTCATGCATTTATATATTTAGCTGATGTAGAGTTGTGATTGGATTCTATGACGAAAAGCGTCTTTATTTGTGTTTCCAAGTTCGATGGCTACCAAGTTGGTTAGCTAGCCATTAGTCTGTGCTAAAGTCGTATGGTTACACAGGCAACAAACAGCATACAAAACCATGGTGCTAAATTCTCACATTACTGTACTCTCCACAGAAACAGTAGTACTAATGGCATTAGCAGGTTGCCGTTGACAAAGGACACGTTTTAGCTGTGTTAGTGGTGCGTCACTGTGTTCTGGGAGTGTTGGAAGTTTTGTGTCAGCCCAAATATAACATGCTTTTGTGGAAAAGTGGATTTGAGGACGATCGTTGATGTGCAGTGCCATTGTCGCCTAATTAAGGAGTTCCGCTGCAAGGTGTTTGTGCCAGCATGGCCAGTGAAGTATCAGTTATTAATATTGGCCCAGAATTTTCCGTGGTGTGCATTCCTAATGAAAACAAATGCTTAATTTTTAATGAGGTTTAAGCGTGTCGTTTTCTCTTCCTTTACGGCATCAGGGATGCATCAATGCATCGCCTCTCTGGCACATGTATGTTGCTTCATCATATCAACCTAATCATGCCATAATCAGATGCCATATGCCAAATATCAAAATCAGGAAAGTGCTATGATGATGACATTTGGCTGTTCCTGGGCAGTAGTTATCATGCATCCATTCTTTTGCCTGCTTGTCATTGACTCCTGCCAGCCAGTGCAGTTAAACAGGCACTGCGTGTAACATTGAAGGCTGGTGTTTCATCATGGAATTTAGTGAGGCAGGCATTTGCAAATCTGATTTAAGCCACAGGGAATAGTATAATATGTATCCAATTATATCCTGGGATTTGCTTTGGCAATGAAGGGGCACGCAGAAAATCTTCACTATGGTTACCTGCCCTTCTTACAAGGTACTGTCGTACATAACCCGTCAGACCTCACCAGGAGGAGGCGTGTCTGTGGCAGCAGTGGAGTGTATTAGTTAACCCTTTGAAGAGTAGGTTTTTTGGAGTGTTTTTTTTTCTTCTTCCAGAAATTCTGTGTTCTGTGTTCTAGAACCCCATTGCTTTCAAATTACCAGCAGTGATTGTGACATCAGCGTTAGAATGCTCAGTTATGAACATTATGATCGCACATTTGGGATCGTGCACTTCAAACGGTGAAGGAAATGACCCTGGAACTTACGAGGCTGCGGTTTTAAATTTACACCCGCAGAGTAGCTGCTGTTGGACCTACAGTATGTGTATGCCATTTCACCTGCATTGCCTTTGAAAATCTAGCGGTAAAAGTGCGTAATAAATAATGGAATGTGTGTTATGCTGCTTATCTTAGTTTATTTAAGTTTTAGGTAGAGGGTTAAAAGGACAACTGAGGTGTGGTTTGTGATGGGACTGAGACGGATTTTGCTATTCCCGAGCCAACGCATAAACATAAGTTTCCTGTTTTTCGGCTTTATTAAGGTCAGTCGTTTCTCAGCACAGACAGGTCTGCGGTGTTTTTATTGTACAGGTTGACTTGTCTTGGGCTTTTGTTCCCCACCTTTCCAAAGGCCCATTGTGCATTCCTGTGTGCTCGTCTGCTTCCCACTGGAAGCCTATTCATCCGCGGTGCACCTGATGCTGCCACTGACTTGTCTTTTGTTTGACACTTGCTTTTTCTTCCTCTGGAGTTGTTATGTGGGTGTTTGATTCCTGGCTTCAGGTCGTTCAGTTTGCAAGAGCCAAACTGAGGACACTGTCCCTGTGCCCCCCCCCCCCCAATCCCACCAACACTACCACCGCATGTCACCGCCGTCATTAAGATTTGTCCGATTTTCTCTGAGCAAACATGTCCTCACCTAGCTGTCTTACCTTGGGGGAGATGGGGGTGTGAATCTTCACATTGCCCTGTGAGCTCTGTACTTTCGAGGTGGTTTGCCTAAGATGGAGGTATTCAAGATATAGCTGTGGCAGCCTGGAAAGTTATTTTTACATCTGATGTCCTTTTTCTGTCCGGTTACCTGGGGGGGGGGGGCTATGTGTGCGCCTACAAAAAACCTTGTTCCCCCTTCCCGTAACACAGCAGTTTGATTTTACCTTCAGGATTACATTTTAAAAATTATGTAAAATCATATATAAAGGTCACAATATCGTAATATCATAAAAAATCATGTGGTCCCCGTGGTTCTCAAGGAACAGCTGGGGACACTGACCTGAAGTACGCAGCCATGTGCCTGCACTGTTCAGGGTAGCAAAGTGCACGTTTGATGAGACTAATATAATTCTGAAGTCATTTTATTTGCTCTTTAGTGACCATCCAGTAGGGAACTCAAGACATAATCTAGAATATAGTACTGGGCCTTTAGTAGATGTTCAACATGTGAATTGCAGTAATAAAATGTCCATTTTGTAAAAACTGTGCTCTCTGCGAGCAGTTTTCAGGTCAATGTCTTGTTTTTTTTTGCAAATGGTTAACAGGGCACATTCAGTGCTTCTTGAATGTGAAGGAAATGGCAATAAAAAAAAATCAGTGCGGTACATACCCCTCCCTCGCCGCAAAAAAACACATTCCTGTCAAGTCTTCCCATGACGTTCAGTGGAGCATCTCTTCCTGCTTTGGGCCGTTGAGCGTGTACGTAGCCGCGATGGCCCCCGTCCTGTTCGGAGCTGCACGGAAAAGTTAAGAGTAGCCCGCCCTTTTCCCCCGTCAAATCCCACCCCGCACCAGACTCGAATATCGAATTATTCATCGCTCATCGTTACGGTACGCGCGTGGTGAAGACCGTGAGGCGGTAGCGCGCGGAGAATTCCGGAAGCGCCGCTGGACTGCAGATAGCGGAATAGCGCAGTGCGGAAAATTGGTGTTATTTTGCAGGTGCTAACCTGCCAGGCTGTGTGGGGAGAGAACCCAACGGAATAAGAGTGGGGACAAAAATAGGTGTTCCCTTGTGTGTCTAACCAGCGCTGCAGCAGCCTTTGCCACACTGCATACTGTAAGTAGGGTGACTAAGGAGTGGAGGTCCCCTTTCTGACTGAGTGATGGCAGGCCTACTTTACCCTGAGAGGGCCGGTGTCATGCCCAGAAAGCAGGCTGATTGTATCTACAAAAGGTGTGAATGCAGAGATACAGCCCCCGACACTTTTCTGAGAAAAAATAAAAATAAAAAGACTTGTTGTCGGTTTCTACTGCTGCCTTTTGTAATACGCAACACTGCTGCTGCTGTTGCTACTGCTGCGATTCAGCAAATATCAATATGTTGGATGTGCAGCTTGCATTAAAGCTTACCGAAATGGGGCCAAATAGCTTTTCCTGTTGTTCAATTATGAGTCTTCTGACTATACCAGTGCAGTGTTTTATCACATTATGCATAAGGAAATAATAATGGAGCCGTACGAAGCCACAGCAGACGGGAGGTCTTATTAAATTAGCTCGGTGACTTATTAAAGCCACTGGTTCATTTAATGAGTGTCTATGTGTCACACAGGGGCCTGTTTAGTCAGTGGTCATTGCTTTGGAAGCTAGCGCACTGTCTAGGATACCTTAATGTTGAAACCGTTTGGTTACACAATAGCTTGCAGTTGTTGTTTATCTATATTTTATGGAATGCAGTTACACATTACTGCACATATATTGTCCTCCCTTAAAGGGATGGTTCACGTCCTGGGGTTTTCTTCGGCGTCATTTCATTTCTAGTTTATATTTTTCGATTGGCCCAGACAGTTGTGTGCGTGTCTGTGTCTGTGTCTGTGTCTGTGTCTGTGTCTGTGTCTGTGTCTGTGTCTGTGTCTGTGTCTGTGTCTGTGCCTGTGCCTGTGCCTGTGCCTGTGCCTGTGCCTGTGCCTGTGCCTCTGCCTCTGCCTCTGCCTCTGCCTCTGCCTCTGCCTGTGCCTGTGTCTGTGTGTCTCTCTCTCTCTCGATCTGCTGGCTTTACATTGGCCGGTATGGGGGTTTATGGTGTACAACGTTACAGGACACTTCCGGTTAGTTCAAAGCAAGTTGTACAATGATGTAATGCATCCAGAGGTTTTAGTTCATACATAATCCAATTATTCTTCTGGGATTCATTTGTTTCATAGACTTTGCTTTTGTCAAAGCATACTGTGTGGAATCCAAACAGACTAGGTTGGGCTTTTCTTTGCTGTCTTTTGTAATCACTCTTTGGATCCTCCGAGAAGAACAGTTAGAAGGAATAAACGTCTTGTTTCATTAAAGCAGTAATTTGCAGTTGTTTTTAAAAATCGATTTTGTGCTCAACAGCAGAATGACTAGCTTGGAAAAGTACTTACAGTGTCCGTGCAGCAATTTGAAAATGAATACCCACGACAAATTTACCGTCAGAAACAATTTATTTCAACCCTTAATTCATCCTTATTGTTGTGATTAGAGCTATGATGCTTGTGTCTCATTGACTGAATGTTGCAGATCTGGAAAAGGGTTTGTAGTCCAATAGTCATGCAAAGGGGTGCAGATATCGGCATGGACATGAAATACACAGTCCAGTGCATTCTGCTGTATGTGTGGCTACTGGGGATGTGTGAAATCTAGAAGGCACAATTTGATTTTCTTGAAATGGTTTGTGTGTGTGGGCAGGGATGAAGGAAGAAATGTTCTTCCTGTTAACCTGGGACATCAGACTTGCGTTCTCTCAGTGTTTCTGCAATGCAGCGGCAATGTTATTTCACTGACAGAACATTCCAGTAGCATCGTGAGGACATCTTGTGTTTAGCTGGGTAATAGCTGCAGGTAGGCCTAGCTCTTGATGCCCCTCCCCCACCACTGATCCTCCCTCCACACACCAGCCCAATCAGCCTCTGAGGGGTTCGAATGGACCGTAGGTACTGTAGGAATGGTTTCAAGTACTTTGGACGGCATCCAGATGTTGCTAGACCTGTCATGTCTGTGGTGGTTTTTGATGGCAGACAGATTAATTTCCTATTATTGCATTGCAACAGTCATTGTCTCCATTCAACAGTGTGCCCATGCAAGGCTTGAGTTGGCAATGTGAGAGATCAGTGGAGTGTAACGTGGCACACTTGTTGGCCACAAACCCCAACCCCCCCCCCCCCCCCGGAATCTCAGTTTCAAACGTCTTTGCAAACGAAGGACTTTGAAAGCCATTGCCTTCAAGTCCACTTCTGTTACCGCTTCTTTTGAAAGCATCCCTCTGGAGATGTGTGTTGAACACCAGAGCAGTGGCCATTATACTTTCCCCTAGAGGTAACGGGATACCTTCCCTAGTCTCAGAAGCAGTCATGTGGTTTCTGGACTTTTCAAACGTGCAATTATCGTGGAACAGAGCAGGGCTGCGAAGGTCATCCTTGAGATGATTACAGGCCAGGACCTTCAGATCCCGTGTCGGCACCTGAGAGGGCCAGTTTTGGGAGCTCTCATTAAGATGTAATGAACTCCACCCATGGGCTTACCTTGTCTTTGTTCCACCTTGTGAGTTATGGGTGAGGTGAACGGTTTCAGAAGTTATGCATGCCTGCACAATCTAGTGAAGCTTTGCTCACCTCTAAATGTTCAACTCACTGTTTGACGTCAGAAGTATGCTTCTTGGCCTTAGCTGTTGACCAAGCATAACTTTGTCTCCGTATATATGTTTCCTAAATAATAACTTGTGTTATTCTAAGTAATGTGTCCTGCTTCGGTCTACTTTGATGAATGACTTTTTTATATTTTCTTTGACTGAGAAAAATATGTTTTGCCAGCTGACTTGAGTTTATGACTTGCATCGCTATGGATCCATTATATCCAGAATGTGACATTCCATCACTGTGAAACTCGCGTTGCAACGGCTAATAATTCAATAAATAACTAGGCTGTGTCAAGCTACAGCAGTGGTAATCATCCCTGTTCCTGGAAATCTACCGTCTTGAAAGCTCTCAATTTCATAGCAACGAGATCTCTGGCTGATGAATGCGGTACGCTTTGTTGGGGTTGGTATGAAAACACCTAGAGGACGGTAGATCTCCAGGAACAGGGTTTGTTGCCGTAGAGCTGTGGGATGGGACGGGAGGTGAAATTCTTGTCTGCGCGTTTTGGTCACATGACCAGCAGTGTGGTGTAATGTAGAGCAGCGGGTAATCCTGGTCCTACTGTGCAGGCGATCGTCAGAGTGCCCTTAATTGCTATTATTAGACATAACAAACGCGGGTTGCCATGGGTGTATATTTTCATACAGAGTCCCACGAAAGCATTCAGGGCCTGTGGCAGTTAGGGAATGCGCTTTACTCTCTCAGGGCGTGCATGCGCCATCAAACCGTCAACTCTTGGGCCCCGTCGCTGCTGCTTTCGTCTGCATGGTTGTCGTGACGACGTTGAGAAAAGGAGGGGGGTGGCGGGGGGAAATCCTTCTGTAATATAAGGGCTCTGGAAAATGTAGACTGTGAGTTGCTTTAGGTGTCAGTGACGGCGGAATGAGCGATGCCCTGGTGAGGGCCTCCCCTTGGCCCCCTGGAGGAGCGCGCGCCCAATAACTCATCTCCCGCGCGCAGCCCCAGCGTGCTCGGCTCCCTCGCTCTCTCTCTCTGCTAAATGAGCGCTTTGTTTCCCCGTCTCCCCGGCCCCTCAGAAGCACAGGGGACGGTAATGAGTGGAAATGGGTCGGGGCTGCCGGTAGTGACAGTTGACAGGAATTGGAGCTCTGGTTTTGAAACCCTTCGGTTGTCCGGATGGTACTTTGGCACTGCGGGGGGAGGGGGGGGGGGGGGCTGTCACCACTGTGAATTTTGGGTGAACAAATGAGAATAATCTGAATCGCTGTGGTGAACTTTTTTTTTTTTTTGGGTGGGGGGGGGGGTGGTAATTACTGTAATTATCGTAGCAACCTATTTAAACTTCAGCTTCCCCTGTAATCTGTTTCTAAGCAATTATGTATGGTGCCAGTATATGGACCTACTTTCAGTCTTATTGAAGCAATTTTTTTGGGCTATGTAGCCTATTGACTGCTGGACATTGCTCACTGAACACTTCATTAGATTACTGCTCGAGCAGGAACTTTCTTAAAGAAACAGCATTTTATTGAATTTATAAAAAAGACACTTTATTCCTGCAACGCTTCTGAAGTAAATTACTTAAGATGTCTCCATTAATATAGAATAAATAAAAATAATTAGGCCTATAAGCCTAAACATTGATCAGAAGGAAAGCTATGCTGTAGTGTTATAGGATGTTGCCTATTGGTACATTTCGGTGGCTTCCTTGAGGTTCCAAGCAGATAAGCACATAATCGGGTCTCAGGTAAAACAAAACCGGACTCTACTGCATATTCTGGAGTACGGAATTAATGTACGCTATAACTCCTGTCAAAAGGGGGAGAAGGATGGGGGGGAGGGCATATGCACAACACAGCACCTTGTAGAGAATGCATAGACAGAAGCAGATGGCACTGCTGTTGTTCTTCATTCAATAATTAAAATCCCGCAAACGTTTCCATGGCGATGGAAATTTAACCGCGTGATATTTCATAGCCGCCTGTATATGACAGTTGTATGGTGCTCACGACGGCCCCTGATGCACAGTGCATGGGGGTTTGTGACTGGGGAGCTGCAGCGATGGATTCTGTGTAGGCCACCGCTATGGTTCCTCTTTAGCCAGGCGCTTCAGCCTTTCAGGTGTGAGGTCACAAATGTGTGATTAGAATGTTCTTAACTGAACATTCTAACGCTGATGTCACAATCACTGCTGGTGATTTGAAAGCAGTGGAGTTCCAGAATTCTGACTTGGAATTTTGAAAAAAAAATTCCAAAAAAAACTGATCAGTCCTAGTGGATTTTTTTTAATGATCCTGTAAGGATTTTCAGAGTGGAATTCCCTCCGTAAATAAAGTAATTCTACTATGATGATCACTATTAATTAAGTGTCACAACTACAATTACAACAACCGCTAATAATGTAATGATCATCACAATAATGGGTATGAATACAGTTGTGACCCAACGCTTCTTGCAGTCAGTATTTCTGGTAGTTTGAGTTCATGTCTCCTCCCCGGTCACTCCTGTGATTTTTAGCCTGCTCGATCGTGCCTCATTACTGTTTTACTATCGCATGTACGCGTAAGGTGATCCTTGCACTGGAGCCGTGGTATACTGTCAGCGAGAAGCGGAGATACCAGTCTGTTGCAGACGATCCCATTCTCCCGGGAAACGATACCGTCGGCGCTCACTTCCCCTTCCTGAAACCTGTCCGCCCTGGTCCTCTGCCTTCGCTGCAGCGGCGGGGCCGAAAAAAAACGAATTTCAACCCCCCTTCCCCCCCTTGTGTTTCATTTGCTGTGGAACAGGCCTTTGAGTTGGTCTTTCTTCTGAGCGTCTTTAAGAGGAAATGGTTCTGTTCCCGAATGTTTGACGCGTGAATGACGGGCCTGTGGGTCTTTGGCCTCCTGCACGCACGCTTTTCACCGCACAGGTGGAGGAGGAAACACTCTTTTCGTGGCGCAGGTGGAGGAGGAATCTGCTCTGTGCCGAAAGGTGAAATCGCAATCGGGCTTAAAGCCGGTATGAAACAGGAAGACTCAGTCCGCACACTTCGTGCTCTAAAACAATGCAGCAGATCCTGTTCTGCTATAGGCCAGACCCTGCGGGTGCGGGGGGGGGGGGGGGGGGGGGTGCGTGAGGGGGGGTGGTATTGTGCCCCTCTGTCAGCACACACACCCCCCCTCACCCCCCCCCCTCCCCCGATGGGGCCCCCAGCTGGAGACAGCAGCTGCTCTGGGGATAACAGACAGGGCTGTGTGTGTGTGAGTGTTGGTGTGGTGTGTGTGTATGTGTGTGTGGTGTGTTTTTGTGGTGTTTGTGTGTCCTCATGAGTCTGCACATTCTCTGCCTGTGGCCTGTGGCCTGTGAGGTGTTGGGATTGAGGGGGTTACCGGAAGTGCATAAGAACAAAGAGGATGGAATAATGTGAAACACTCACCCTTTCACAATGAAAGGGTGAGTGTTTCACATTTTTGGATGTGGACGTCCTTTTGGATTTTAACAAGATTTGTTAAGGAAATCCAGAGAGAGTTGCAGCGAATTGTAGTGCAACAGCTGAAGGAGTTGCATATAAATGAGATGTGATCTCTTTTAGTAATGATAATCGTAATAATTCTAAATATTATAAATCCCTCCCATTCACTGGGGGGCACTAGCGCTGTCTGCACCTCAAACTGAGACGCTGCTGGGACAGCCAGCACTTTCACGGTTCGGATACGGTGCCAGGCCATGGGGCCCATCCATGCCATGGAACAGTGCCTTAACGGGATGACTCGCCCAGCAGCCCGGGTCATCCATGTTTTAACTGCTGGCTTAACTTTTCTGCACCTGATCCACCACTGAGAAAATGGGTCATATCTGGCTATGGTTGATCAGGTACTGCTACATACCAGGGCGTCCATCTTTGTCATGTGTTTTTCCCCTAAACTACACGGGGAGTGTCACTCTACAGAGGCTTGTACTGGCAGCCTGGGGCTATGGACTGCCAAATGGCAGGAATCTTGCCTTGAAGCACATTGGTCACATTCCGGGGGAACTGACGAATACAAATGAAGAAGTACAGCTGTTCTTTGGGAGGAGGGTGGCCACACTCCTTAATAGCGTCTTGATATTCAAGCATTGCTTGGCATTTCTATTTCCTATTCGTCAGTTCCTCTGGAATGTGACCCAGAAAGGTTTAATCGTGTTTCCCTGCAACGGTAGAATGATGTTTAGTTCTGGTGATTGAAGGCTTTTGACTTCATCCTGGAATTCATGCAACCGCCCTTGGAAATTGTTTAGCAGTGTGTATGGGGTGTTATGATCTTGGAATATGGTGACTTTATAACAGAGCAGTGTTTGCACCATAGGATGCACCTGGTCTTGTAAAATGACTACAAGGTCTGTTTTTTTTGCCATTATACAACCACGCAGAGTAAACTTTGGAGCCAATTACTCCCATAAAATGGCCGCCCAAACTTTACAGATCTGCCACAATGTTTAACGGCCATTGTGTTTTGAAGGTTTCCTTCGGCTTTCTTCAAATGTAAACCTGTCCAGATGTAGGGGGGAGAAAAAAAAGTCAAATAAAACTCAGCAGACCATATTACCTTCTTTCCGTTCGGTTGGGGTCAAGGTTTTGGGTTCCTTATCAGGGTGTGTCTTTGTGCTTTAGCCTTGAGATCATGGAGTTTCTGACTGGCAGCTCTGCCATAAATACCAGCTCTGTGAAGCTGATGACTTACAGCTTTTCTTCAGACTGGGTCACAGAGGCACTGGTTCAGTTCCGTGGTCATTATTGAGGCCGTGATTTTGGGGCATTTTGCTGCTGTCCTGTCTAGTGTCTGTCTGTCTGTCCCTGTCAATGCGTTTTTGGCTATTCCTCTTTGCCGGTGCACTGTGTTCATATTTGCCATAGGCTGTCATATTGTTCCGCACTCTTCAACCCCCTTGCCACGTTAAATAATGTTGCAGCTTTTGTGATTGAGGCACCGACAATTCGGGCTACGATTTGGCCCCTTTGGAACTCTTGTTGCTTGTCGCGTGCCACTTTGCCAACTCTCATATCAAAGTGCAGATTGTGAGGCCTCTTTTATAGCTGACACACCTCTTACAATTATATAATTATGTCGATTTTGGTTAACGCTACTGTTTTGCACAGAGGGAAACAACAGCAGTTATGTGCCAATTTTAATGGCTTTCTTCCCCAGCTGAGAAGTCTGTAGCCTCTAACATTATTGACCACATGAACAGATGACCACAACTAGTATTTCAACATACTGTAATC
This sequence comes from Anguilla anguilla, assembly GCF_013347855.1. NCBI lineage: Eukaryota > Metazoa > Chordata > Actinopteri > Anguilliformes > Anguillidae > Anguilla > Anguilla anguilla. Next base: position 5,009,140 of record NC_049207.1, read on the forward strand.
CCCATGGGAATTTCAAATGAGGAAGTATGTAGTAGCGTCATCTACGGCTGGATGAGCCCTTAAGTCCATGGTGACGAACCAAAAGCACTGACCACCACACCACGGTCTTGTGCTCCGGCTACCTTTGACGCCAGTCGAATTGAGTAAGGCGTTTTAAGTATGATGTGCGTGAATCACAGGAAACTGGGAGTTGGAGGAAGTGAGGCATATCACCGATAAGGGTAAAGGTGATTTATACTAATGGCATGCACGGTGTGTTCATTTCCGTGGAAAAATGGACCATTTGAGCCGCATTGGTGTGTAGGTACATTTGGCCTCAGAGGCATCGGATTTGAGTTTAAAGTTGTGCGTGTCATTCTGGCATGGAGTGCCCCTTTAATGTTTGAGAACCCGCTGGTCCCAGATTAGTAAGTGGCACGAGTCTCAATTTCGGCTGTGTCTGAACCTGTGCTGGTGAACATGTACATGTGGCATTAAAGCTTCTGTTTGGTCTAAAAAATTAGCTTTATTTCTCTTTATTTTTTTTACCAATAATTCCACAAGCCTTTAACCTAGTCATTGTGTGCACTTATTTCCTCCACAGTGTTATTAGTTCTGCTCTCGTTGGAATCAAGGTTGTTCTGGAAGTCATGGAATAAAAGATACGATAAAAGGGCACAGTATGTTTTTTTTTCATACCTTGTATCTTTCCTTCCATCATATTTCCTTCTATCACTTTGTACTTCTCTTTCACCATATGAAAAATCACTGCTTGTGGCATGTATAGATAAGAGCGTCTGCCAAATGCCTGTAATGTAATGTAATGTGGTTTACTGGATAGTAATGTGTAGGTAAACGCACAACGGGATAGCTGCTTGTTGTAGCTGTTTGAATATGCGGAATATTTCCCCCAATCTCTCAGACTCCCAAAGGGAATAAATGCAATAAACAGGTACAATAAAACAAACTGTCTTCATTTCTACATTTTGTCATGAAACACTTGGATATTCTTGGATGTGTTCCAATTAAAAATAAAAAAGCACTATGGAAGAACACTGCCTGAACTTAAAAGTATGATGCCGGTCTTGTGTTTTTGATTATCAAAAAAAAAAAAAAAGTTTTTATTATGACTATCATATTGACAAATAAGTTTGCTCTGGGGCTAATTTGACATTTTTATTTGCATGCCTTTATTTACACTTTCGGTGTTTTGAATTTCTGAAGTGAGCCGTTCACATGTAACCTTTCAGGAAGCGGTCCTGCTGAACGACGAACCCGTTCTGAGTGGCATTTCAGTGCCGTAGTGTGGGTTTGCTCGTCTGTCTAACAAAGACAGAGGGCTCGACACAATGCGCTTGAGCTCAGAAACCCATTCGCTCAGGACTGCGTGCTTTGTCCTCTGCAGAAACGAGGATCGTCAGCAGGTTGGGCCGTTTTCTTTCTTCCTGTGTACTCAACCTAATGGAAACCATTATATTCAACATTCGCTGTTGCCACAGCACGATCTTGTGTTCCTCGAACTCTAGAAGGTGACTGTTTGCAGAGTGACACAGGTGGGTCCCTTTGAATGGTAGGAATGTAGGGGTGGCATTTTGCTCACAGAGACATGAGTATATAAACAGTACTCATGGAGGGGTGTGATAAATACATAGGAAAACCATAGGAGGCCTTTCCTATTTTCACTAAAACCCTTTACGTACCAGAAGGGGTGAACATACTTTTGTCAGCACGACCAGCATCTGCAGCTAAGATCAAGAACCTACAGCACCCCCCTCCACAGGCTTCTAGGGATTGCCCCTCCTCTTTTGACTCCCCCCCCCCCCCCCCCCCACCTTTCCTTGACCTTATGTGCCCGCTGAGGTGGCCTGTTGGAAGCTGTAAGCCAGACGATGGAGGCTGTGGGATGTGTTTTAACGGGCTCCCATCAGCCCCTCTGCTAAACCGGAGTCTTCCGTGCTCTCTGATTGGTCAGGCTAGCAGTCGGCGTAGCCATGTATACAGAAGGTTTACAGAAGGAGCGAGGTGTTATTGTAGCATTAGCGCCCAGGGGAATTTATTGGAAAGACTTGCGCCTGAGGCACGTCTCTGTTTTCAAAAAGAATATTCTACACGGGGTGTGCGGGAGTATAGAAACTGGGCTGGGCAGTAATTAGAGCAGTGCCCCTACTATGAAAGCCCTGTCTGTAGAGTGTTAGAAACGCTGATAGGTGCTACGTGTGGCTGGTGTTGCCCGATTTGCTTCAGTGCCAACTCTGTTTATTAAAAAAAAATATAGTGAATCTGTACATGAAATGCAATGCCAGTCCACAGCACATGAATAGTCATTGTGTACTGGGAGGAGGATACTCACATTGATTTCAGCACCTGCTGAAAGTTAGGCTAAATGTTGTTCTGTCTCTTAACAGACTGAACCTATCTAGGTCAGAGCTGCTTTTGTTACAATAGGAAAAAACCACTGAGCTCCACGTTTTCAGGATAGCATGCCAATGCGTGGAAATGTACTGCCTGTTCTGTCGAACGACTATAGTGTCAGTGCATTTAAACCTGCGACTGACACGAAGTACTAATTTGCCGGCAACCTGGCATAATTTTTTCAGTTAATTTGCCAGCAACCTGGCATGAGATCCTCAGTATTTCATTTAACTGAATCTTGACCAAAAGGCTGCAGGTGCTTTCTGTGGTAAAGCTTCAGTAAGATATACTGCGAATCCAAACCACACGAACGTGTTGCCCTGGAACCTGCCAGAACTTCATATTGCGGTTTCTGGCTTGGGCCCAGAACAAAGTGAATACAATGCTTGCCTAATCCTTTGCTAGGGAAACTGCAAACAAAATATATGGCTCAGTTATCTTGAGTTTGATCAACACAAAATGTATTTATATAGGACAGAAACAATGGAATGATTTCATGCAGTGCAATAAAACATGGATCTTACATCATACATATTTACAGTGTTTTGCTCTATTGTGTATGTATGCTCTTCACTCAGTTGTTTAGGCCTTATTTACACTGGTAAGCTAACAAGCTGTGCATTACTTGCTGCTGTGTCGCGAATTCTTGTTGACTATTTTAGTAATTCCATTTTTATCTGCTGGAACCTGGCCAGTGCAGTCGAAGGTGTGCCTGCTAAAATTGGTCCTTATGTGCAAGAAGGTTGTTCTATAAATGCCCGGGCCCAGCTGTTGTCATTTAAGCTCTACAACAAGGTTTGTGTTGTGAGTTAGTGTTGCGAAGGTTGGGCGTTACTTTTTCAGTACACACTTTTTTTATTATTTTTTTTTTTTAATCCTGAGTTTGCCTGCAGTGGCTGTTCGTGAAAAGGGCTTTCGAGTGCCAACCCCCCCCCCCCCCCCCCACTCGCTGCCGTCCCGCTGCAGTTCCGGGGGGTCCTCGGGGCCGAAACGCGTCGCGGGGCGAGAACACGAGACTCGTTGCCGTGGCGCTGCGCCCGGCGCCGCGTGCCTCGACAGGCCCGGGCCCCGCGCCTCGCCGCGTTCCCTACGCCGGAGCTCACGCCCTCATTCGCCGCCTTTTAACTCTGCGTACGCGCCTCGCAGACAGGGGCCTGGCGCCGCAGAGCTGCGCAGAGCTCTGTGATTGGCTGGTGCAGCTCCGCTGTGTGTGGTGCAGATTAGATTTAGTTAGGAGAACTGGAGACGGAAGCGAAGATGGGGGACGGGGGGGACGGTTAAGTGGCAGCCGGCTGGTTCGGGTACTCGTGTTCCTGGCTTGAATGGTGGAAGGCACCGTGACGTTTTTTGCGGTCGGGGTCGGTACCGAGGTTTCCGAAGGCCGGTCCCGGTTCCATTTCGGGCCTCTTCGCTCTGTGGCGCTGTCGGCTGGAACCCGGTTCCCATCAGAAACCCTGGAAGCGAATGGTGTCTGACTGTGGTGTCCGGGCCTGGGCGGGGTGGAGTATCCCGAATCGGGCTGGCCTGTGTCCGTGTCTCGGCCAGTTCTTTGGCTTGGGCTACATCAGTCAGTCAGGTGCTCCTTTCCTAAAAATTTGTTCTGCCGTTAACGTTTTTTGGTCGCTTATTTTGGAAGCACAGGTACATGTTGGCGCGGTGAGAGACGAGCATAATTTGGAGCGGCAGTTTGCCACAGTAGGCCGAAGGTGCCCGTTGGCCGAGCCTGCGTGGGATAAGTAAAGACTGGTCTCAGTTTAGGAGCTCTGCAGAGCGAGCGGTGTGCCGTAGCCAGGCCGATGTTCTCCACGAGGAGCAGCGCAGAGGAACCCTTCTCCTTTTCGTGTCCCTGTCTCCTGTTACCTCAAATGACTCGTTTTTTAAGAGCACCTTGGATGGGTTTTCTTTTCTTTTTTTTTTCCCCCGATGAAAATTATCACCTTATTTACCCTGTGCAGTGCATTAGAATGTAACTCCGGTTGAAATTAACTTTAGGTCTTCCAGGCACAAATGACAAGTATTTGTAAATAAAGCCCTGGGGAACCATACAATGGCGTGTGCTTCCTGTTTAAAAATGTTTTGTGTTGCTTGAAACGGTTGCATTGCCACCGGTGGATTCCTCCTTCAGTTTGTTCAATGGAGCATTTTCCCCGAAGAGTTCAATTCTCTCACAGAACCCTGCGTTGTTTTTCGTGGAAGGTTTACCTAACATTTGCTTCATTTTGGTACAAAATAGTTTGTCTAAGAGCTTCTTTCTTTGCCTTTCAGAGTTCAGTCCTTGGAACGAGGTGAACCCGTACAAGCACGAAGGAGAGAGAGAGGTAAGGACAGCCAGGTCCTGGAGACGGTGGCGTGTGTGACGTTTTGGGAATGCATTTGGCTGTCGTCAGGTTCAGTGTCCTTGCCTGCTGTTCTTTCCAAATAATGAGAACTTATCACGAAATATAAACAACAATAAGGCCTAGATTTAATCAAATGCACTTGACCAGCTTAAGGACATATGCAATTTAATCAGTCAAGATTCGTTATATTTTCCTGAGTCAATTGAACTACATTTATTTTCTCTCCGATGCACTCTGCTCTTATAAAGGTTTAAAATCCACATAAAAAAGCTGTGGTCTGACATTTCTGGGTCCTAGGCCAGAGACCGGAGACTGAAGGCTAACTGAGTTTAGCCACTGCATAGAATCTGTTTGCCTGTCCCCAACTTTACAATCCCCCATGGTTCAAAAGGAACATGTCATCAAAGTCATGCATTTGAAGTGTTTTGCATGGGCTGTAGACTCTTTTGCAGTTCTGTAACATTGTGGGATTTGTGAATTTGTTTGATAAAGGTTTTTAGGTGTAGCTGAGATTTTCTCCCTCTGGAAATGGGTGAATTTTGGAATTTTTTCAACTTGGAATACTGGCCTTGCTTCAGTCGATCAATTATCTTTTAATTGCTCATTTAATGTCCCAGTTCCTCTGCAGTTGGGGACCATCCACGCTTATATGTAAACAAACCCATAGGCATGGATGACAGGGTCCCTGTTCAGTTTTAGAATGTACATTTAAAAACTTTACACTTTTTATAATCTTTACACCAGCTCTCTACGAATCCAGCCATCCAAAATAAACGGGTGCCGTGTATTCTTTGTGCCTCATCTCTACCCCAAGGCGATGTCTGAGCGATTATGACAAATGTTAGTTGCACTTTGACCTACTGCCTACTGTACGTTGGGAAAAATCTGAAAGATAAGTTAAGAAAATAAATAATTAACGTTCAAACTCAACTTGAAGGGATCTGGGTGGACCCCACTGCTTGACCTGGGTCGTGCTCATGTTCTGCACTGAATGATGATGCTTTGGTGATGCGTTGGAGGCGGTCAAGCCTCGGAGTTCTGTAGAAAGTTCTAGAAACGGTGCGGTGCCTGTCTGCTGTGAAAGGCTGAAAGCTGTTATTTTGCTTGCTGAGGACGCCTGGGAGTGCAGTTTTCTTTCGAGACGGGTTTTTGTCGGGGAAGAGGCCTGTTTCCGGCAGCGGGACGGGTGGGATGGCTGAACTGTGTGTGTGGTCGGGGTACGCTCCCCACGTTGGGCCTTATGGGGAAACGGGCTTCTGGACTGTGGGGCTGACCGACGCCCATTTTGTTTCTCCCTGTGCCTTAGGGTGGCGTTTGAGTGCTGTGACATGATTCCTGACATTTATAAGAGCGTGGAAACATTTAAAAGGACGTGGGGTGTATTGTGGGGGGGGGGGGGGGCAGATTAGAAGGCGATGGAGACACATTTGGATGGAGAGTACAGGCAAGAGGGTGGGGACTGATGAGTGTTTGGATGGATGTGTTATGGTTTGGTGCTGCGTGACTGCAGTTTTGTTTGTTTAATAAAGGGAAATCAAAAGTCAATCTTTGATTTTCTTAGTCTCTCTTCCAATGAATGGTTCCTTGTTCGCAGAACAACCAGAGAAGCATTTTCCTAAGCACATACACACAGTATTTGAATGTTACCAAACATACTGTTTCACAAACAAAAATATCTCTCTCTCCTTCTGACACACGTGATTATGTGTGGGTGGGTTGCACGTATGTCATCATGGGGAGCATAATTTATGCGAGTGCTGACCCTAGGCACCTGTGTGGGAACCTCTCAGTTAGACACAGGAACAAGCTGACCCAGGTTGTCAGCCAGGCCAGCAAAGTCATTGGAGACAAACAATTGCAACTCCAGAACCTATACAACCGGTCCATAACCTAAAAGGCAACCCAGGTCTGTAATGACCCCACCCACCTCCCTCACTCATCATTCCAGATGTTGCCATCTGGCAGGAGACTCAAGGTCCCATTAGCCAGGAAAAATGGGTAGAAGAAGTCATTTGTGCCCTCTGCTGTGGCCATTCTGAACAGAGACATAATAAAATAACCCTCCCCACTGCCCATGAGCAATGCTGCTGCTGAAAATGTATTTTATGTGTTTTAGCTGCTCTTTACTGTCCGTTTTACACTGTGTTGCCAGAATGCCGAAGGCAAATTTCTATTTCATGTAAATGTAATGGACAATAAAGTTTTCTTATCTTGTCTTATCTTATCTCTCTGTCTTTCTCTCTCACTCTCTCTCTCTCTCTGACTCTGTATCTCTCCCTCTCTCTGGCTGTCTGTCTCCCTCTCACTCTCTCTCAACGTCTCTGAATCTCTCTCTCTCTCTCTCTCTCTCTCTCTCTCTCTCTCTCTCTCTCTCTCTCTCTCTCTCTCTCTCTCTCTCTCTCTCTCTCTCTGACTCTCTATCTCTCCCTCTCTCTGGCTGCCTGTCTCTCTGTCATTCCCTGTCTCTCTCTCTCTCTCTCTCTTTCTCTCTCTCTCTCTCTCTCTCTCTCTCTAGTCTGGGCGAGCGCGGGGGAAGGGCAGGCCGTGGGAGTCCAGCTTCGTGCCGCAGCCCTGGAGGCCCGAGGTAAGCACAGAAGGCCCTCCTCTCGCCTCACAGGAACTCCCAAACTCCCCCCCCCCCTCCCAGGACGGCACACAAATCACCGGGGCCCCCCGTCGACGGGCCAGGCGGGTGCTCGGCGCCCCGGCTCCTTTCTGTGACCCCCTCGCTGGCGTTTGAAGTGGGAAAACCAACCAGAGCGTAGGACACATGCCGTCTCAAAGCGCCCCCCCCCCCCCCCCCCCTCGGGGGCCAGCTGGAATTCAAATCAAGTCACACGGGCCCATCCCCTTTACTGAGGAATCTGTGGGAAAATGTGGCTGTTCGCTGCTGTACATGCGCAGCGATCGGTTCCAGAGGACCCCCCCCAACACCCCGCCGCCCCCCCCCGTCTCTGCCAGCGCGTGCCCAACGTCGCTTTTCACGCCGCTAAAATAAGACCGCTGATGTTCCTGAACCCGACGCACCGCGGAATCCGTCTCCGCGGCAACTCGAAGCTGACTGAGTGTGGTGATCGCCGTTAAAAAAAAGATTCTGTGTGACGGCTCGCTTTGCTTCTCAAGTCAAAATGGCTCGTTTCAGGAAGTAATTGCAGTGGGTGGGTGGGGTCTGGGTGGGTGCGGTCTGAGTGAGTGAGTGAGTGAGTGAGTGAGTGAGTGAGTGAGTGAGTGAGTGAGTGAGTGAGTGAGTGAGTGAGTGAGTGAGTGAGTGAGTGAGTGAGTGAGTGAGTGAGTGAGTGAGTGAGTGAGTGAGTGAGTGAGTGAGTGAGTGAGTGAGTGAGTGAGTGAGTGAGTGAGTGAGTGAGTGAGGGAGGGAGGGAGGTCTGGGTGAGTGAGTGAGGGAGTGAGGGAGTGAGGGAGTGAGTGAGTGAGGGAGGTCTGGGTGAGTGAGTGAGTGAGGGAGGTCTGGGTGAGTGAGTGAGTGAGGGAGGTCTGGGTGAGTGAGTGAGTGAGTGAGGTCTGGGTGAGTGAGTGAGTGAGGGAGGTCTGGGTGAGTGAGTGAGTGAGGGAGGTCTGGGTGAGTGAGTGAGTGGAAGAGGTAAATAAACAGGGCCACATATAGCCGGGCGTGTGGGAGAGGCCGGCCGCTTGCGGTGGTGCTGCCGTGTCAGTTAACCCGTGCGGCACAGAGAATCTGTCCCAGACTGGTGTTTACCGGTTTTTTTTGGAAACGCCGGGAGCCACAGAAAGGAACTGCATGTGATTCACCAAGTGGGGTGGGTGGGGGGGGGTGCACACTCTGGGACACTGTGACACGGCGTGCCGTCTGAATCATGCAAACTTACACTGTGCTCATCTGCGTACATTTCAGTGTCAGAATGACTCTTTTATTATGCCTGAGGGGTGCGATCTCATGTGAAAAGTGCCGGTGTGGGTGCAGGTTTTTGTTCTGGCCCAGCCCTAAGACGCCCGAGGCGTTGATTGAAGACCTGGATTAGTTGACTCAGTTGAGTCATGGTGTTGGGCTGAACCTGCACCCACTTTCAAGCAAAGATTTTTTTTTGATTTATGTGTTCGGTCGTAACTCAATACCGTTTTTGAGGTTTAAAAAAAAAAAGTCCTCGTGCGACTGAGTTATGGTGTAGCCTCAAATCGTCAACTGCTGCAGCAGAGAAGAGAAAGAAAAAAAAACTTAGTGCGACCCTCACTCGATCTTGTGTGGCCGATCTAATGGGCCAAACATCGTTTCTCGCTACTCAAACTTTTTACCGTTGCCGTGCTTGTGAAGTGCATGGGCCTGCATGGTTACCTGGCCTGCTTCAGTACGTCCGTGAGTCATTTGTTAACGCAGTGCAGATTGCTCTTGCCGTTCTTTTACAATAAGTATAGCATGAACTGCGCTGTGTGTTTGGTCTCGGTTGGCCTGCCCCTCGCCGCACCTGTTATTTTGGTGACCTCCGTTACCTTGTTTTTACGGCTGCTTAGATTCTCAACCTTCGGTCACGGGACGAGGGAAGCAGCTGAACAGCTCCGGTGTTCAGGGTTGGCGTAATTACATTACGTTCATTTGACAGTAGTTCATAGCCGTGAACACATTAAGTCCAGTTCACACAGCGTTGATGGGTTGGCGGATTCCATAGACATAAAAAAAACACACGAGCCTGCTGCTCTGCCTGCTCGTGTTTGACGCTGCTCGGAGGGATTTTCCTGTCTTTGCTTTTTGTTTTTTCTTTTTTGGTTAACCGAAATATGCATCCCTTTTGATTACCTGCTTTGCATATGAAAGCAGTAAAACCCGCCTCCTTCGCCACGTGCGCATTTGCGTTTTTGAACGCCTCATGCCCCCCTCCCCCCCTGCCCCCGCCCCCGCCTTGTTGTCACTTTGCAGGCCCCTAGGCATTCTCTACTGTCCCGAGCGCGGGACCTTCCCCCCCCCTTCCACAAACTGTCCCACCCCCAACCCGACAACACACCCCACACCCCCCATTGGGGCTTCCAGACTGAAGCGTGTACGACAGGACGGGGAGGCAAAGGCATTCCTGTTGGGGGGGGGGGGTCATGTCACCCTGCTATATTTGGAACGGTGCGGGGGGGGGCTGGGATCAGCCCTTTGCCCCTGCGCCAGCTCTTGTCGGCCTAACCGGCTAGCCCCCAGTCAGAATCCGCCTCGCTGGGAGGAGGGGGATGGGGGAGGGGGGGGGGGTTTGGGACGGATGGGGCGTCTACGCGCCACACGCGAATTCCCTGGAGGCCGCGACCCTCTGGCGCATGCTCGGCTGCGCAGGGCTCTAAGCCGGTATTAACCCACACCTGAAACGACCCTGCCCCTGGGCTCCGGACCCCGGGCGCCATTCCGGCTCTCCGTGGCCAGTTACCGCGCCCTGGCATCTGGGGAATGGGAGCCAGCGGCGACTGAAGGGGGGGAAGGCCTTGTGTGAAAGCAGGCTGTCGGACGAGGCCAGGCACAGGTGAACAGGGACTCTGACTCAGAGCAGGGCAGGTGGGGGTGGGGGTGGGGATGGGGGTGGGGGGTGGCGTTCCAGGTGTCACAGGTGGTCTATGATGCCCCCCCCAGGGTATTACCAGGGGGAGAGGGCTCCCCTTCGTAATCTGCTAATCCCATTGGCGGCGTCTCCTTTGTAACCTTTTAAATCCCCGCAGGACGCGGTGGTGGCGGAAATGTACTTCTGTGACAGACTGTGGCCTTTGCCGATCAGGAGGCTAATCTCTGCCCCCTCTCGGGCCTTTCCTCAATCCGCTTCCTCGTCCCCGCCCCCCCGCCCCCGCTCTTCACGGCCTTCTGTGGGACGGCTGCCGCTGCTGAATCGGGCCTTTGTTTCCTTCGACTCGTCCTCCTGGACAATTTTGGGGGTCGTGTTCACCAGTCAGCCAAATGTGCTGCACGTCCCAAAGAGGCTGTTTTTATGAAACACAATGCTGGTCGCAAAACCAGAACACAAGGGGGATGGAGCCTCCCCCAACATGCTGTATGAACAGGTGCTTCAGCGCACAAAATAAGAGGGCCCTCCTTTAAATGTTAACGTCATTATCTAATTAAGATTGACAGGCTCGTGAAGTAGCAACTTAGAGCAGCACATTAAAGGCACATCCATACCCGTGCGCTTGGTGCATGCTGGGACTGTTGGACCTCCAGCTTCGCATGTATTTGAATGTGCATTTAGCACAGCTTGAAAAATGAAATGAAATAAAATAGGAAATTAACAGTTTGTTGCGTGAATAAAGTTTTGCGTATTCAAACTGCCTCGTTCATTTTACCCGTTTATCTGATCTTTCGTGTGTCTTCCTCCCCACTGGTGTGGGTGGAGGACCAGACACACAACAGATCAGTTGAACTGATAAAATAAGTGAGGCCGTTGCTGCAGACATTCGAACACGCAAAATTTAAGGGCGTTTTTTTTTTTTGCAGGAGTTTACTGCACCATGTTTGATTGCAATTAAGATTATCCCAAAAGCAGTTCTGATTGATTTTTGTGGCTTGCATTATTAGTCTATGCATATTAAATGCTAATGGCTGTTCAACCAAGAAATGTTTTTCAAAAAGTTGAGTATTTTATGTTTAAGTAAAAGTAATTGTCAGCACTGTAAGATAATTGGTATGTTTAATTTCTGTTTCATAAACATCCTTGATATTTTGCATTTATTTCAATTGCTTTTTAAAATTTTATGTCTTAATACTGATTTTATTTTTTATAATGTCTCATACTGGAACTGTTAATACCTAATAAAAATGAAGTGAGCCCTGCATTGTCAGTGTACTTATGCTGTGTTTCTGCTGTTGGAATTTACATTTAGGCATTTAGCAGATGCTACTGTCGGGGGTGACTTACGCAGATTGCATTTTTACAGCTCTGTTTATACAGCCGCGCGTACGTTTCCTGGAGCCTCTGAATTGCTTATGGCTTTGCAGCCCGTTACAACACTTCGGCTCGTACAGTAATTGTTGCTGCTGATTTATGGGACATGATTTAATGGGACGGCCCATTAAAAAAGAAAATAAAATCACGAAGGTGTTTTCTCTCTCTCTCTCTCTCTCTCTCGCCCTCTCTCTATCTGTCTCTCCCCCCCTCTCTCTCTCTCTCTCTCCCCTCCCCCCCTCTCGGTCTCTCTCTCTCCTTCCAGTATAAAGGCCAAGCGAATATGCACATTTTTGAGGACTGGTGTGGTGGCTCTGTCGCTCAGCTCCGGAAGAACCTTCACTACCCTCTCTATCCCCACGTGAGTCCTTCCCCTCCTCCAGGGGCGTTGGGTACAGTCCTTAACCCATCCAGATACAATAATACACGGACACATGCCTAGGTGCGCTCGCTCACTCACACATGCTCTCTCTCTCTCTCTCTTTCACATATATATATATGTACTGTTTTTTTTCTCTCTTACTGACGCATGCACTCTTAACACTGATACACGCTGTTCCCCATCGCACGCATTCATTAGTGTCTACAGCGTAAGCCGGTCGAAAGCCCTTGCGTCTGTTTGGGTTTTAGATTACAGCCTGTGTCTGGAGCCCCTTCCCCACTGACCGTGGCTTTAGACCTGTGCCACTGGCTCTTGTGGCCTGCAGCCCCTTCCTCATTGACCGTGGCTTTAGACCTGTGCCACTGGTTCTTGTGCCTGCAGCCCCTTCCCCATTGACCGTGGCTTTAGACCTGTGCCACTGGCTCTTGTGGCCTGCAGCCCCTTCCTCATTGACCGTGGCTTTAGACCTGTGCCGCTGGTTCTTGTGCCTGCAGCCCCTTCCCCATTGACCGTGGCTTTAGACCTGTGCCACTGGCTCTTGTGGCCTGCAGCCCCTTCCCCACTGACCGTGGCTTTAGACCTGTGCCACTGGTTCTTGTGGCCTGCAGCCCCTTCCCCATTGACCGTGGCTTTAGACCTGTGCCACTGGCTCTTGTGGCCTGCAGCCCCTTCCGATCTGAGACATCAAAGCAGGGTCAGACGCTCATTCGTCACGACCCCCGGCTTCACGTCCTCTGTCTCTGGCTTCTCGTTTTTCCGTCCGCTCGCCGTCTGTCAAGGGCCGGGAAATATGCAGACACCTGCACACACAAACATTCATGCACACACATGCACGTACTTGCACACACACACACGCACACACACACATGCACACAGACACAATCACATAAAAAATGAACTGCCATTTGCAGCAAGACCCAGTAGAGAAAATAACAGCCTCAAATGCATCACAGACAATGAAACCAGGTGTGACCCTCACTCAAAAATAGCTTCTGAAGGCTGACCCAATGGCCAAAACATGTTTGCATCTAAAAAGGTGAAAATTTGTTTTACTTGTGAACATTGCTCACTTGTTTGCATGGTGGAGCAGTTGCTTGCGTGATTTGCATGCATACTTCAGTGAATCACTCATCACTATGTTGTAATGAGCGCTTGCAGCTGTTGTCCAGTAAGCAGCACAAACAGGTATTTGTAGATCTACAGCAGAGCTTCGCAAATTAATTTCCAGTTAATTTTATTAAGCATGGTTACATTTTTAAAAGAAGTACCTCCTGGTAAAAAGGCTGTTTGCTTTTCACTAATGTGAATGACTCAAACATAACTGAGGTTTATCTCGAGAAGTAGTGGAGCCCATAATGCGTGAGCCTCACCTTTGGAGCGTTAGCCTGCTCACCAGGCGTCGACGCTCTTCAGAGGCTGAAACTGTGCAGCGCGGTCACTAGACGAGCGGCAACTCGGCTAATCCGATTCCCCCCGTTTCTGTTCCAGTCGCGGACGACCGTGAAGAAGCTCGCCGTGACTCCCCGCTGGACCAACTACGGCCTGCGGATCTTCGGCTACCTGCACCCCCACACGGACGGTTCGTGTTTCGCCGCAGGGCGGGGCCCTCGGCTGGCGGAGGGGAGATTTTTTGGCAAAACTTATCCCCCCCCCCCCCCGCTCGCCCGGTGTACGGTTTCAGCCATTAGCGTTCCGCTCGGGCCGGTGTGGATAACGCGGGCGCGTCTCCTTTCGCCGCGGGAGCCATGTCACCGAGTTCACACTTCGCTACACAGCTCGTTAATTACGGCAAAGCTGAAAACTTCCCAAACGCGTGCATCGTACGCTGCATGGCCAAAAAAAAGTGTGTGGACGCCTGACATCCAGCATCTCATTATTCAAAACGATGGGCGTTAATGTGAAGTGGGTCCATGCGTTTGCTGCTATAACAGCCTCCGCTCTTCTGGGAAGGCTTTATGCTGGAAGCACGAGTCGCTGTGTTGTTGAAAGGCGGAGTAGCCGGCAAGCTAGCATGCTTCCGTGAGACCCCACACGGCCTCTGAATAGTGTTCCTCACCCCGCACGCCGAGTCACGATGCCCCGGTCTGTACGCTCCAAGGTGGGGGGGGGGGGTGCTCACAGCTGCCACCGTCCCAGTAACCCGACCCCCACGAAACAGGACTCTCCTTTGTCAGCCAGCTGTTCGTCTGATAGAAATACATGCGAATACTGGGGAGGGGTGGCCTTCCCACGTACCCATTAAACATTTATCCTGTAAACCTTTGATTTTTATTTATTTATTTTTTTTTTTTTTTTGAAGCCTTCTAGTGTGATGTGGTATTTAAAGGTTATGGTTGTTCCTGACTGGCTATTTCATTTCTTTGTTTTTGTTGTTTGTTTGTTTTCTTAAATGCATTTGCAAGTAATTTATTTGCTTTTCAGTCATTCGTGTCCTAGCCTGTTTGTATACTGTAATGCTACGCTGCATTTTGTACAAACAAACCCGATTTACCTATGCTAAGCATCTTGTGGCTACACTACTGGCATACGGCCAGCAGCTGAGCGCGCACGCATGATGTAGAAGAATTTGTTTTCTCCGACACCTGTAGCGCTTCTTTATAGCATTTGTGACTGAACACGTTTTCTAATGTGTTCATCAACGTCATTTTTTAAAGATCAATCTCCATCTGCCATGCGTTTCCCTTATCGCATTTAAATAAAGCAAACGTGGCCTCTCTATCTTCCCATGAAAGATGCGAGTTTGCTGGACATATTGATTTGGGTTTTAGCGTACGCTGCAGGATTCATGTCTAAAAAATTCTGTCAATGCATGACCTTTTCTCATAACAGGTTCCTTTTGCAGTGCGTGTTGCAGTCATGGGTAGAATGACAACCCCAGTAAACCCGATAAGTTAAATTTAAAAGGAGGAGACCATATATTTAACATTTTAAAAACAGGATTATTATTCGATCGTGTTGTAATTGGTGTTCACACTGGTGATTAAAACGGGAAGCCGATCAGAATCCAGTTGTCCTTTTCCATCGATATTCATGACAAGAGCCGAACATAATGTAACAGACAGTTAACTGCGTTTAATTTTCCTCCTGGCAGTCCGTCTTCATTTACCATGGCCTTTTCAACTGCGCGTGTGGTCTAGAGGTTATTCAATTATACATAATGAATCAAAATCCCTATTAACTACGTCATTTAATTATAGATGATCTTTTCCGTGGTTATTTCATTACTTTACAGAATACACAAATTCTATTAAATAAAAAATAAAAAATTTAATCCAAGATGCATAGCGTATGCTATTTGTGCATTTTATGAAATGCCATTTCTAATCTGTCTACATAAACAATTACTTGAATCAAAATGATGCCAAATTTCAATCAAACTTTCACCCGTGAGTTTCACATATTTTAAACTAAGCTACTGTTTCCAAAGCAATGCCGTTCAAGTTTTTCTAAATGTGTTCCAGGGACTTTTTTCTGCGTTTCTTCATCTTCCTTCGTGTGATCTGATCAAAAAGAAAAGAAAATGAATGCAGTGTTTACAACGTTTTACCGAACACTTTCACAAAATCCCCTTTCCCCTGCGGTGCTTTTTTTAAAAGAATAATAACACGCTTATGTTTGTAAGCTGCCCGGGCTCAGGTTGCGGTGCGAGCTCGGAGCGAGTGTCACCCCATCTGGAATTAAAGGCCACCGCGGCCTGAGCCGGCGGCCGTCCAGCCTCGTGTGTAAAGTAACACCAGCCCCTTTTTTCTGTCCTTGCGGTCCAGGCAAGTACCTGTTCGCCGTGGCTTCGGATGACAACTCTGAATTCTGGCTGAGCTCGGACGAAAGCCCCTTGAACGTCCGTCTGCTGGCGCTGGTGGGAAAGGTGTGTCCCTTCAATCGTCTCCTTTGTAGTGGCAGTTGCGCATGCACATTTTTATGTTTATTGGCTCGTTCTCTTACGAGGCTTGGCTTTTAATTACGTTATTCGGTTGTCGTCTCTAATTCGGGCTTTCATCTTTATTATCTGCAGCGTTGCGGATTAAAGCTTCTGCTGAATAAATGCGCGCTTCTGGAGAGTAGATGTGAAGTGCACGGCTGTAGACTTTGGAATGCAGTAGAACCGGGTTGTCCTGTCATCCTAAAGAGCTTCACTCGCAGTCATTTTGCTCCAAAAACATGTCCCTGCTCTGTTATCACAAATAATTTCCCCTATAAAACAAAACCTGTCATTGGCTACAACAAGCCATAATGGAAGAAATGCGCAAATAGCAGTTGGCACAGTACGGACAAGCCAAGCAACGGTTTACGATTTGAACGGCTCCCTCACGCGTGCCTGTCGGCATAGCAGGAATAACTGGATGCTGACACAAGTGTATTTCGTCGAGCGTGTCTCATGCCTCCCTGATGATTGACAGAATGATGTCAACGTTGATAAGCCTGCACATAGCTTCATTCTTAGAGACGAATACTGAAGTGCCGACTAAACCGTGATTATGGTGGCATCTCTTGCATGTCTTTAAGTACATATGAAGACAGGCAGAGTAAGTTAATTTCACCAGTCTTTGATAACTTATCTTTTAAAGGCTCGTGGATGGTACATCGCAAATGGTAATTTAAAAAAAAGTCAGGTTTCGATAATGATTTTGTTTTTGATTCGTTGTAATTATCATTAAGATAATGATATTGGTGCTGACGATAAGAACATTGAACGCATCAATGAACATTAAATATTTGTCAGTCCGTGAAGCCCGCTGAACCTCTTTGGTTCAGAGTTTGATGGTGATGATAATGATTATGATGATGATGGCCTTGTCCGTTTCAGTCTGTTCCTGTCCCCATCCTTCACTTACGCGGCGGCCATGAATGTTTGTCCAGAATAATTCCCCAGCTGTCGTATAGATTTAATTTCATTTTTTTTTAACGTGGCTGGTTTCCGTTCATTTGTCTTGCAGACGGGCACGGAATGGACAGCTCCGGGGGAGTTTGGGAAGTACGCCAGTCAGACGTCGCACCCGGTCGAGTGAGTCACTAATTTAAAAGGGCAGAACAGCGTCTGAAGCCAGGCAGTTTTTTTTTTTTTTTTTTTTTTTTTGTGCCGGGGCGGTTGAAGGAGACCGGGCCGCAGACCGGCCAGGCTATATACAGACGAGCGAAGCCCACGTTCCCACGTGTCTGAAGTGAGCCGACGCCTCGCGCGAACAGGCTGGAAGTGAGGAGGGTGTTCTTAGAGCAGAGGTGGGCAATGAGGGGCCGTTTCTGTTCATGGTTTTCTTGCCATTTTCTGGCTTCACTTACTTAAGTAGGCCTAACATTTATGCCATTTGGCCCTTTATTTAGATTTTTTAAAATTAAGTGCATGAATGACAGCCAAGGACTGTTTTTGTGTTTCTGTTTGAAATGTTTTACTGTGATCCAATCTACGAGTGAACCCGAGTTGGTGTATACAGCCAGTTAGCTAATTTAGCCAGGGTAATTGGTGGAAACAAAAGCCTACACACATTGCTGCTCCCCCCCCCCCCCCCCCCCCCCCCCCCCCCCCGCCCAGGACCGGAATAGCCCATCCCTGTCTTATAGAAGGTGTGTTTATGCCGGCGCCTCAACCCTCTGGCAACCCTGGCAATGCAGGTCGAACACGGTTGCCGGGTAAAATTAAAGCCCGCCCTGACGACTGGCGCGACAGAGACAAGCGTGGGCCTCGGTTGTCTTCTTGTGCAAGATTTCCGAGAAGAAGGGGGAAAAAAAAAAAAGTGGCGTCCGTCGGTCCGAGATAAGGACCGGTAGCTCTCGTGTGATCTTATCAGAGCCTGCTGTCGTATCTTCCCTAAAATCAGTCCGGGGCTGGAGGGTAGGCCAGTGCACCTCCGCACGTGCAGGAGCAGGGAGATCTCCGCTCCATTAGGGTTCAAACGAGGCTCTGGTGTTTTTGATCACGGTAGCGTAGCGGTTCAGGAAGTGTTGCCTCGGCGTGACTATGTAGAGGGGGGCCGGGGGGGGGGGGGTTCATCCTTAATAATAACGAGGGCCGTGTAGACGATTGTGAATCAAACAGAGGGTCAGACTTGTAGTACGGACTGCGATTGTGGGCTGGGTTGGGTAGTCGTGGCCTGGGAGAACAGCGATCGCGGCTGCGGTTTCAATAGTGTCTCGCATCCGTGTGTGAATCAATAGACCTTTCCCACAGGAGCGCTGCCGGTACGGAAGTTCGCGAATAGTAGCGTGCTAACACAAGTTCTGCCAATGACGCAAAGCTTCCAGTTTCTCCAGCGTGCCGTTACGCTCGACTAGTAAATTAAAAGTCATATTTGAGAGGACAGGAGGGACAGGACAGGGGCGCTATTGCTCAGGCCAGATTTAATTAGTATCTGGATTTATATGCGAGGCAGATCATAATTCTTGAAGGGTCGTATCTCGCCCGTGGTACTTGGGTTTGACATGTGACGTAGGTTAAGCCCGCCTTCTTTGCGGTAGAGGGTAGCATTACAAGTAAATGAGCAGCTGAACCGCAACCAAACCGTAGGTGGAGCGCAAGGCTCTTATTTTGAAGTACAACACCCAAGAGTACTATGAGTAGGGCTATGAGGCAGAATGTAGAAGTTACTGCAGCGGGTCTGTGGAAGTTGACTCACAACTTGGCTTTTGTCTCCCCCACAGGCTGAAGTCGTCGGAGCGCTATTACTTTGAAATCATCCACAAGCAGAACGAGCAGGGCACGGACCACGTGGAAGTAGCAGTAAGCCATTTCCCCCTCTGTCTACACCCCACACCGTGGGTCTCTGTACAGGAGAAGCAGAGTTTTCCCCTTGTTCTGCACCCCACAGAGCAGGTCTCTCTGAACCGGAGAAGCAGGCGGAGTTTTCCCTTGTTCTACACCCCACACGTGGGTCTCTCTGAACAGGAGAAGCAGGCAGAGTTTTCCCTTGTTCTCCACCCCACACCGTGGGTCTCTCTGAACAGGAGAAGCAGAGTTTTCCCTTGTTCTCCACCCCACACGTGGGTCTCTCTGAACAGGAGAAGCAGGCGGAGTTTTCCCTTGTTCTCCACCCCACACCGTGGGTCTCTCTGAACAGGAGAAGCAGAGTTTCCCCTTGTTCTCCACCCCACACCGTGGGTCTCTCTGAACAGGAGAATCAGGATCTTGCTGATAGTTTGCTTTCGTGTTGCAAGGACCTCGTGGGATTGGCTCCCTGTAGACCCAAATATTTGTGTGGGCTTGTGGGAAGGGTCTCCTTGTGACTCTCTGCCCAGTTCCTGTTGCTAGCCCCCCCCACCGTCACCTCCCAACCGCGCCCCCCCGTCCCCCCTCCACTAGCAAACAATATGAAGTCAATGTCAGTGTTTCACTGCAGCAGGGGACCCCCAAAATCCCCCCCTGCCGCCCCCCACCCAAACCCCCCCCCCCCCCCCCCCCCTCTTTTTAACTAGTCCGGTCTCAGGGCCGGAAGTGGAAGAGTAACCACAACCTCGGCCCACACAGAAGTGGTTTTACTGCCCCGGCACCAGCGCCGTCATTTTTACATGACGCATGACAGATTTTTTACGAGCCGCGGCAGAATTAAAAACCCCGTAAAACGGCCGCACGGACCCATTTGGGTTAACGGAGCGTTTTTCTTCGCGCGGGGTTTAAAACCGTTATTTTACGAGCGCGCGCGGGGGGGGGGGGGGGGTGGGGGGGAGAGCTGTAGATTTCAAGGGTGCTTAAGACGCTTTTAGCATTTTAAAAGCAGCGCGGCGCTCCGTCCGCCACGACGCATTTGACTGCCTGTAATTTGTAGCCGCTAAATGTGCGTATCGTGGCACTTTATAGCCTAGCATCCGCTCTGGAAGTGTATTGTTTTATATGGCGACGTGTCGAGGTTAATGCAGGCGGTTAAACGTGCAGTCCGTCATGTTTAAATGCGCTCGGTCCCCGGCCCAGTTGTACAGATACACTGTGCCTTTGGATTATGGGACCAGGTCCCTCTGCGGTCGTGTGCGCATTGACATTCGGTTGTTTCTACATTCACATTCACACGTGCATGCTGTGTTATGGGGGTGATGTGCGGACATGGAAATGGCCTACAGTGCTGGAGCTGTGTCTGTGTCTGTGTCCCTTCCATGACCTGATGTTTGCTGCTCATTCCTTAGGTGAGGAATGTTCTTGGTGAGATTCCTCACCTGTACCTGGAAACGCTGCTCGGATTGTGATTGGCGTCGTGATTGTCGGCCGCTGCGTTGCTTTGAAACGGAGCTTTTTTTCTGGGCGCTGTGTCAGTGTCTAAAGGGGGGGTGAGTGGGCGCGGGGGGGGGTGTTATTGGGTAGCGATTCTTCAGGCCCGAGGTGTTGAGCGCTCATTCAGAAAGTGGGCATATTTTTAGAACCGCTTCCCGTATTAACAGAAACGCTGCACACGTGACCACGTGGCATATCTATCGACCATCGGTTTTACCGTATGCTGCGCTGAGTGAAAGCCTTACTGGTAACAATGGCAGACAAATAGTAGAGTCTTCTACAGTAATGTTTGTGATGTTTTTAACAGCTCACATTTATTTCAAATTTTCGAGTGCTGATAAATGTGTCCTCTTGTGCGGGAATTCTGTTCCTTTATGTACAAACACATTCACTCACGGCTGTACATGCATGAATATAGCGACACACTAATTCACACCCTTGTAAAAATTAGAACAGAAAAAGATTATTTACCAAAAGGAACAAAGTTATGTTATACCATGCAGAATAGCATGTTTGCAGTTCAGGTAACAAATCCACACGTGCGTGTGTGCAGAAACACGTGCACATTTAGCAACGTCTTTGCTTGTTTCTAACCTGATCTGTGTTGGGTCATAGAGGTGGGAGGGAGAAGCATAGTGTGGAGAACACTGATAAATTCTCTGTGTTGTTTTTATAAAAGGCAGCAGGAAGCAGATTAACATGGGTGAACGCTCCCACTGTATCCTTAATACTAGCATTCAGAACTCCTGCTGAACCAGCCCGACCGGTTTAACTCTTTAAGGTGCAAAATCACAAATATGCGATTAGAATGTTCTGAACTGAGCATTCTAATGCTGATGTAACGATCAACACTGGTGGCTGTGAAAGCAGCCGTGTTCTAGAACACTGACTTTGGGGGGGGAAAACAAAAAAAACATTGCAGAGAACCTGCTCTTCATGGTGTTGTGGCTGGGATGTTTCTCTGACTGCCTTTACTCCCCGCAGTGGCAAACGTACCCGGACGGCCTGCGTTTTGACCTCATCGGCTCCCAGCACATTTCCCTGTACACAAGTGAGTCTGCGCTGCGGCGACCTTTTCGCTCCTGATCTCAGCGGCAATGCTGAGAGACCAGTCTGGCTTTTGTCTGCCGGATTCCTCACCCGACTGGTTTCTCATTATTTAAACGAGCCGTTGGCTGAGGCTGCGTTCCACAGCGATTGTAAATCTGATACAATAACGGTTAATCAAACGGTCGACTCCAAACCATTACTGACAAATAATATTTAAAAAATAAATAATACTGTCATCAGTTAATTGTTCCTATTTGTTGTAACTATTTTGCAAAGGCAATACGGCACTCGAGCCCGTGCTGTATGGTGAGTACAGTCACAGCTCTGGGGGTTGCCAGCTTCGCACCATGCTTAACAGCTCCCCTGTAGCCGTGACTGCACTCACCATACAGCCTGGCCTCCCGCGCCGTGTTGCTTAATGACAAAGCAATGCCATTTCTGCCGGGTTGTTCTGCGCGAGCGTGACGTAACGCGACGCCTCCTGTCGTCCAATCAGACGAGTCGGGCCTGCTGATGACCGAGGTGGCGCACGTCCCGCAGTCGGCGGCCAGCCGCGCGCGGACGGCGGGGGAGGGGGCGGGGGAGAGCGCGGGGGCTTCCGGCCACGGCGCGGACATGCTGAGGGAGGACCGCCGCGACAGCCTGCACCAGCGTGAGCGACCGCGCCGTACCGCCATACCGCCATCGCACCGTCCCGCCATCGCACACGCTCAGAGAGAGCCTAACCCTAACCCTAACAGCTGAGCCCCGGGGCCTGTGTGAGGGGGCCAATCTGAGGAGAGCTTGTACTTTAAACAGGGCTGCTCTTTTCCAGGCCTGCTAGGGCTCTGTGTGTGCAGGGCTACTCAACCCTGGTGTTGGTGGTCCACAGTATCTGCAGGGCTACTCAACCCTGGTCATGCAGGGCCAACAGTGTTTTTAATGCGACTCAGTTGCGGTTTTAAAGGGCTATGCTATCGCTAGGATTTTGGATCAGTCAGGATCCACACGATTCAACGAACAGTTTAATTTATTGAAAAACGTCTTAAAATCAGTGATTGTTTATAGTTCAATGGGAATGGGTAGAGATCTGCAGGACTGTGGGCCTCAAGGACCAGAAATTAGTTGTTTCCATGACATTAATTCATTTTATTTGTGTAGCACGTTTTACATAAAACTGTCACAAAGATCCTTTACATATTAACAGAAAAAGAGCAGTAGTTAGCTGGCAGGCCTGGTGGTCCTGATGCTCTGTGAGGACTCAGGATTTCTCTATTCGCTGAGTGCTCACATCCGCTGTGTGTTCCTCTGCGCAGTTCCGCTCATCGACGAGGCGTACCTGGACAAGCTCCTGCCGGACTGCATCTACAGGCCCAGCTACATCATTAAGGGCTTCCCCCTGCTGAGGTACCAGGGCCTGCAGTTCGTGAGTACCCCCACCTCTGCCTGTCCCACACACTGCTGACCGGCCCCCCACTGCATCTCAGCGTACCGTTCCAGGCTGTGATTGGCTTAAAGTGTGTCACAAGGTGCAGTCGGACCAATTAGAGGACAGGGCTCACTGCATGACAACAGGCTGCATTATGTTAGCTGCTGGTACCGTTGTTGACCATTAAAGATGAACATTAGTCAAAATGTGAATGCACTGATGGTCAGCTCGGTTACCAAGGGGACAAAGATCTTGGCAGTGTTGAGCCTTGCTTTGGTTCCCTTGTCTCTCTGCTCTCCTATACATGTACAAATATTCAGTGAAGTCAGCCAAGCCACAGCTATTTTCTCTTCCTTTCATAAGATCATTGGTCCTGTAGGACATTGTTGTAACGTATGTTTGTGCCTGTGATGTGATGCTGGTCGTTGAGGGATAACCTTTTTCCCATGGGCAGGTCTACATGTCCTACATCTATCCCAATGACTACACGAGGCTGACTCACATGGAGACCGAAAACAAGTGCTTCTACCATTCCAATCCTCAGTACATAAAGAGGTAATCACTTTGTCTCACAGCTCTTTAGATCCATCACCGTGGCAACAGAAGATTTAGCATCTCAAAAACAAATTACCTCACATAATGTAGCACACATGCACATGAACAGTGGCAGCCAGTTTAGCATTGCCTTCGCTAAAGTTACACATCAGGTTACTCCCATACACAAACCATACCCTCTGTGCATCTGTAAAAACTTGTCTGCCTATGTAATTTCAGATATCTACATTATGCTAAATCAAAACTTGCCCATTGCTAGTGTGGTTCACATAATGGTACAAAATCCAAAGCAGTACTAATTTTATCTAGGTTCGCTCAAGAATCTTCATCAGAGTTTTGAAATGTTTTTTTAGGATTTTTTTTCTCTCTAATGGCACTCTAATCTGATTGCATGTGCCCATTTCAGGCACAGTGTGTTTATTTAAAAGGCATTGCAACAACACGATTTAGGGCACATTCAATAGGCAGCATATTGTTGCGTTGAACAGGAAGTTCACTTTCAGTGGTTTTCTGTTTTCTGTTGCAGCACTTGGGAAATGTTTTATGGTGATAGGAATGTTGGTTTGAATAGGCTGGCGCTTGAGTAAATTGGGAAAAAGCATGTGATTGGCCACACACAATTAAGCGATATCTCACGAGAGGGAGTGCTTTTTTTATCGTGTATCAGCATGGGTGTGGCCTCATGCCAACGGTAATCGAGGCTGTCTGATTGGTTGCTTACGGGGCACACCGATAACACAGCTTCCCAAAAAAGATCTGTTAGAAATATTTCTGTGGGGTTTCTTTTTCTGATGAATTCAGTACTCATTCCACCTGTAATGCTGTTCAGCAGAATTTTTCTGGAGTAATTTCAAGCAGAGACAGTAGCTCTGCCACAGACTGCCTATGAAAGGCTATTTTCCTATTTGAAATACCGCCTGCCCTTCTCTGATTCATTAATCCAGCTGTCCACAATCAGTAATTGGATCAGCGATGTCCTTCCCTGAATATATGGGGTTGTTTTTGGATGAGATGGCATTTATCTAGCAGCTGACGGGAACAGCTAGATCTAGGCCTGCTCGGGGAGGTTGCGTGAGTGTATTCGGTGCAGTACTATGCCACACCACAAGGTGGCACAGTATTACCACAGAAGCTCGAGTCAGATAGTCATTGACTTTGACAGCACAAGTCAGCCACTGTTTGTATCATGGCTACTTATATAAAAAATATGTATGTTATGAACCCTTTATTTCATTGATGGAATAAAATACAACATACATACTTAAAACCTAACAGATAAATGAGAACAGTACTATTATTTTGCTACAATAATGTTGTGAGTGTTTTTGTTTAAGTTAATGTTAAGTTAACTTACAATGTGTCATGCTATCTATCATTAAATTTTGCAGTACTGTTTTGGCAGGAATGGGTTTTATAGATACATGAAATTGGATGTCCCTGAAGGGTTCGAAGATGGACGTGTTCCGTGGGACAATCGAGGTAGACTGCACACGTCTTTCTCCTTCATCTTTACCATAGATATCATAACCTTGCGAGAATGCGAAAGCTCATATTTCTCATGACGAAGGCACTAATTGTAAATTCATGTTTACCATAGAAGGTCAAGAATGCAGTTTCAAATGAAATCCTTTTGAACTAGTGTATACACATGTAGTGTAATTATTTACATGTTGATTACTGGTGACACCAGATTTACTCATGAGTGAATAGCCACAACATTGTACAACATTTTAAATACTACTGACAAAGCTTTTCACTTTGTCAGTTGTATTTTTTTAATCGAAGCTACCTTTCAGATGTTCAGTTTTGGTAGGACTGGTTGTAATGACTCTTCTTCTGCTTCTCTGTTTTTCTTTCCGCTTCCAGCTTTCGACGAGTTGGAGGACAGCATCCGCTACGAGGACGTCCCGAAGGAGGACTCTGAAGGGGAGGGCGTTGAGGACGGGGCCGAGGAGAAGTCCAACGACCTGCCCGACTACGGCGACGACTACGACGACTACACCTTCAAGCGGAGAAGGAAGCTGTTCTCTGCGCTGCCGGCCGACGGGCCCGAGCTGGCGAAGAAGAGGAAGAGGCGGGACAAAGCCAGCGTCCAGGAGGAAGTGCCGGCCCAGCTGCCGGAGGCGGATCAAAGGGAAGACCCGGAGGTCAAAGTTCAGAGGAGGAAAAAATCCAGAAGGAAAAGTGAAATTGATCCAAATGAGGTGCCGGTCCCTATACCGCACGGCCTCCTGCCTGTGGGAAATAATGCATCGCAGCTTGAACGGGCCAGACAGGGTAAGAGTGCCGTCGCAGTCCCAGCACGTGGAATGAATGCTGCTCAGGTTGAGCACCACCTAGTGGCTGGAGGACCGAATGACAACATTGGACAGGCTTTGGAAAAACCGCGCAGCGGTAAAAACCGGACCCTCCACCGCGACCCGGAACGAAGGGCCCCGGTACCCGCTGCGCGGCTACCGGTGCCCTCCCAAGCGCCCCAGGTCCCGCCCGAGAACCACCCCAGGCCGCGAGCGAGGGCGTTCGGGGCCGTGCCGCAGAGCGAGATCCGGGACGGCGCCGTCGGGAGGGACAGGATGCCTGTAGGCCGGTGGGGGGAAGTCAGAGGCAAGGAGGCGGAGCAGAGGGCGGAGCCAGAGCAGGAGAACGCCATCCTTCACGTTCTGGAACCGCCCCTTCCCAAGCGAGCTCGCGGGGACAGGAGAGGGGGGGAGGAGGTGGGGGAGGGGGGGGAGGGGGGGGAGCCCGGAGCCTCGGACCTGCGCGAGGACGCGGGCGGACTCTGGAAGCTGGAGGAGGACGCGGAGGAGTACGACGAGGACGGGCGGAAGTACGAGGCGACCGAGCCGGCGGTGGCCTTCGACCCGGAGGTGAACTGGGGGCAGACGTTCGAGGTGAACCCGCTGGACTTCCACTCGCTGCGCTCGGACTGGATCGACCTGAGCTGCAACGTGTCCGGCAACCTGCTGCTGAAGCCCGAGGACGCGCTGGACCTGGCGCAGCGCTTCATGAGCAAGCTGGAGCAGAGACATCCGGGGTAATGTGTGTGTGTGTGTTTGTAATGCGTGCGCGTATGGAACACTAATTGTGTTCATAACTAGCACTATAAACAGGCAGTATTTATGCAATTATTGAATAACTAAAAGTCGAGTAATGGGCAGTATTTATGCAGGTTTTGAATGACTAGCAGCAGAGTAACAGGCAGTTGAATGACTAGCAGCAGAGTAACAGGCAGTTGAATGACTAGCAGCAGAGTAACAGGCAGTTGAATGACTAGCAGCAGAGTAACAGGCAGTTGAATGACTAGCAGCAGAGTAACAGGCAGTTGAATGACTAGCAGCAGAGTAACAGGCAGTTGAGGCTAGTTAGCGAACATAGTTGTGTGTAATTTAGGTAGCCTAATCTTTTTAAAACTTGTCTCAACTGTTGCTAGTCAGCAAGCTTAGTTGGGCGTTAGCTGAGAATATCTGTAGTTGACTTGCTGTTGTTAGTTAGTTAAAGGCGTTAGTGAAACTGTGTGTGGGGATTGGTGTTTAACTGCCCCGTATTGTTGAGCTAATTTCGAGGAGCTTCACCTGGTGCTATTTAAGTGGTGTTCATCTGTGGTTCAACAGTGTGCATCTGATTGTGTCGTCGCTTCTGCCGTCCCCCGCGATTCAGATAAGCGTATCATAACTTAATTTGTTTCTGCTGTTGCTAGTTAGCGAACATAGTTGTGTGTAATTTAGGTAGCCTAATCTTTTTAAAACTTGTCTCAACTGTTGCTAGTCAGCAAGCTTAGTTGGGCGTTAGCTGAGAATATCTGTAGTTGACTTGCTGTTGTTAGTTAGTTAAAGGCGTTAGTGAAACTGTGTGTGGGGATTGGTGTTTAACTGCCCCGTATTGTTGAGCTAATTTCGAGGAGCTTCACCTGGTGCTATTTAAGTGGTGTTCATCTGTGGTTCAACAGTGTGCATCTGATTGTGTCGTCGCTTCTGCCGTCCCCCGCGATTCAGATAAGCGTATCATAACTTAATTTGTTTCTGCTGTTGCTAGTTAGCGAACATAGTTGTGTGTAATTTAGGTAGCCTAATCTTTTTAAAACTTGTCTCAACTGTTGCTAGTCAGCAAGCTTAGTTGGGCGTTAGCTGAGAATATCTGTAGTTGACTTGCTGTTGTTAGTTAGTTAAAGGCGTTAGTGAAACTGTGTGTGGGGATTGGTGTTTAACTGCCCCGTATTGTTGAGCTAATTTCGAGGAGCTTCACCTGGTGCTTATCTGCTCTAATGAAGCTAATGCAAACACGTAATTGTCACCCAGTATTTATAGCTCCAGCAGAGGCTGCCATAGGCAGCCTCGTCATCAGTTTATCATGTTTTTAAACCCCATTCCCTTGTGCGTGCTGCCTCGCCCCAAATGGTCTGTTCACCGCAGGCGTAATTTAACCAACTTGATCTACCCACCCTTATCCACACCTCAGGAATTCACTGTCACAGGTGGATTATGGAACTGCCAGTCAGCCGTCCAGAAAGCTGACTTCATTACTGCCTTTGCCAAGACGAAGTCTCTTGACTTCCTGGCTCTCACGGAAACCTGGATCACTCCCGATAACACCGCCACCCCAGCTGCACTGTCTGCGGGATACTCCTTCTCGCACACCCCCAGGGCCTCTGGCCGAGGCGGGGGTACCGGTCTACTCATTTCCTTGTCCTGGAAGTTCTGTGTCCTCCCCAGTCCTAACCCTACTTTCTCCTCCTTTGAATTTCACGCGATTACTGTTACTCATCCCTCTACATTTCACGTTATTGTTCTGTACCGCCCTCCAGGTCCACTCGGCTCATTTCTGGACGAGCTGGACACTCTCCTGAGCTCTCTCCCTGAGGATGGCACTCCTGCTATTCTACTGGGAGACTTCAACCTCCCACCAGAAACCTCCCAACTGTCCAGGGTTGCCTCACTCCTGCAGTCTTTCGCCCTATCCCTGTCCTCCTCCCCCCCCCACACACAAGGCTGGTAACCAACTAGACCTTGTATTCACCAGAGGCTGCTCCATTCCCCAACTTGCAGTGACTCCCCTCCATGTCTCAGACCACTTCTTTCTTTCTTTCTCCCTCTCCTATTTACTCCCCCTCAATTCATCCAATAGCTCACCCACAGTAACTTTCAGGAGAAATCTCCCTACTCTGTCACAATCCTCCCTCGTCTCCACTGCTCTGTCCACACTTCCCCCTCCTGCGTCTTTCTCTAACCTGCCAGTTGACCTTGCCACCTCCACCCTCAACTCCTGCCTCTCTCAGTCCCTCGACTCACTTTGTCCTCTTGTCTCCAAACCAGCACGCTCCTCACCCCCCTGTCCATGGCTGACCGAGTCACTACGCTCCAGCAGAACATCACTGCGGGCTGCAGAGAGAAAGTGGAGAAAATCCCGATCCTCTGATGACCTGACTGCATACCATACCCTGCTGGCGACTTTTACATCTGCCCTCACGTCTGCAAAAGCCTCTTTTTTCCAATCCAAGATCAGCGCATGTGTCTCTAATCCACGTAAACTATTCTCCACCTTCTCTTCCCTCCTCATTCCTCCTCCACCCCCACCTCCCTCTTCCCTCTCCGCAGATGACTTTCTGGCCGCCTTTGAAGGAAAGGTGGCTACAATCCGGAACTCCTTCACCCATCCAGTGAGCCCCCCAACCCCCCAGGACAACCCCACAGCCACACTGACCTCCTTTGAGATGCTGGAGGATTCCGATGTATTACAACTGATCACCTCTCATCGCGCAACCACCTGTCCACTTGACCCCATCCCATCTAAAGTTCTCCAATCTATCTCCAGCGAGCTCCTTCCCTATCTGTCTTCCATTATTAATTCCTCTCTCTCCTCTGGTCATGTTCCCTCTGTTTTTAAGACGGCTCGTGTTACCCCACTACTCAAAAAACCCACCTTAGACCCCTCCGATGTAGCAAATTATCGACCCGTATCCCTTCTACCCTTTCTGTCCAAAACCCTCGAACGAGCAGTTCTTAAACAATTAACCTCTTTTCTCCATCAGAACAACCTGCTAGACCCTCTCCAGTCTGGCTTTCGATCTGGGCACTCAACAGAGACTGCACTCCTAGCTGTGACGGAGGCACTTGCCACTGCAAGAGCCTCACGCCTTTCCTCTGTCCTGATCCTTCTTGACCTGTCTGCAGCTTTTGACACGGTCAACCATAAAATACTCCTCTCCACCTTGGCTGGGATGGGAATTGCCGGGACTGCCCTGTCTTGGTTCGCTTCCTATCTTGCAGATAGGACCTACCAGGTCACCTGGAAGGGGTCTGCCTCTGCTTCTCATCCACTTGTTACGGGAGTACCGCAGGGATCTGTACTGGGTCCTCTGCTGTTCTCCTTATACACCAGATCTCTTGGTTCAGTCATTAATTCACATGGTTTTTCCTATCATTGTTATGCAGATGACACACAACTCTTCTTTTCTTTCCCCCCCTCGGCCACACTGGTCAATGATAAGATCTCTTCCTGCCTGGCTGACATCTCCACCTGGATGGCCAGCCACCATCTGAAGCTCAACCTCAACAAAACTGAGCTGCTCTTCTTCCTGCACAAGACCTCCTTGCTTCGTGAACTCTCAATCACGGTTGATGGCACCACAGTGACTGCCTCTCACTCTGCCAAGAGCTTGGGGGTGGTCCTGGATGACCAACTGGACCTCAAGGAGCACATCAAGGCAACATCAAGGTCCTGCAGATTCCTCCTATACAACATCAGGAGGATTCGACCATACCTGACGACGCACTCCACCCAGCTGCTCGTCCAGGCTACGGTGACCTCTCGCCTTGATTACTGCAACTCTCTCCTTGCAAACCTGCCAGCTTGTGCCATACAGCCACTACAGATGATCCAGAATGCCGCTGCCCGGCTCATCTACAACCTCCCCAAATTCTCCCACGTCACTCCTCTGCTGCGATCACTTCACTGGCTACCGGTCGCTGCCAGGATCCGATTCAAAGCCCTGACCCTTGCCTACACTGCCGCCAACAGGACAGCCCCCATCTACTTGCAGGACATGACTCAATTCTATGTGCCTGCTCGACCACTCCGCTCTGTAGCAGCAGGGCGTCTTGTAACCCCTCCCACCCGCCCAAAGGGATCACAGAGCTTCTCCACCCTAGCTCCCCAGTGGTGGAACGAACTCCCCGTCCCTCTCCGAACCTCCCCCTCACTATCCATCTTCCGCCGTGGCCTGAAGACTCATCTCTTCAGACTATACCTAGAATAACCACCACCATGCTGTGTATATATATATTAAAAAAAAAAAAAAAAAAAAAAAAAAAAAATACCCTTTTTTCCTTGTTACATGTTGCCCCATCCCTGCACTTCTTGGTAAATTGTATTTGTCCTAATACTCTAGCTTAATCTTCTGCCTAGTTTGGCTTTGCAGATGTTAGACCAGGATAGTGTTCATTGTTCTCAGCTAGAAATAGCTGTACAAAATAAGTAATTGTACCTTACTGAACCCGTGTTCAGCAGTTGTCTACGATCATGAAAATGCACTTCTTGTACGTCGCTTTGGATAAAAGCGTCTGCCAAATGAATGTAATGTAATGTAATGAATGACTAGCAGCAGAGTAACAGGCAGTTGAGTGACTAGCAGCAGAGTAACAGGCAGTTGAATGACTGGCAGCAGAGTAACAGGCAGTTGAATGACTGGCAGCAGAGTAACAGGCAGTTGAATGACTGGCAGCAGAGTAACAGGCAGTTGAATGACTAGCAGCAGAGTAACAGGCAGTTGAATGACTAGCAGCAGAGTAACAGGCAGTTGAATGACTGGCAGCAGAGTAACAGGCAGTTGAATGACTGGCAGCAGAGTAACAGGCAGTTGAATGACTGGCAGCAGAGTAACAGGCAGTTGAATGACTAGCAGCAGAGTAACAGGCAGTTGAATGACTAGCAGCAGAGTAACAGGCAGTTGAGTGACTAGCAGCAGAGTAACAGGCAGTTTTGTGCGTTTCCTCCCCAGGCGCTTCTCCCTCCTGCAGGTGGTGAACGTGGAGAAGCGGGTGGACCCGTCCTACGGCGGCCGCTACCTGCTGGAGCTGGAGCTGCAGGAGCAGGGCGGGGGCCGCGTGCGCCTGTCCCGCTACGTCTACCTGCTCCAGCGCCGCGGCAGGCCCCGGGCCCTGGGCCACGGGCGGGCCCCCCCGGAGCTGGTGCTCTGCAGCCCCCGCGGCTTCACCTGGAACCCCTCCGCCACCGTGCACTTCATCGTCCCAGGTCAGGCGCAGCGGCGTCGCCCCCGCTTACCCACAATGCACTGTTCCCTAGCGCGCGGGGTGGGGTTGTCTGGGCGTGTTTTAGGTGGGCTGAGGCTTTAGGCCTAAATTAGCCTGTCCGTCCAGACAAACACTACGTTACACTTCTTTTTGCCTACTTCAAGCACAGAGCTAACGTAACACTAAGAGCTAAATTAGCTTGTCCATCCAAGCGAATTGCCTCAGATAACAGCCACTACTATTATGGATCACACAAGTGGACTGATTTATGGGCACAAACACTACTGGCAATTTGAAAGCAGTGGAGTTCTAGAACACTGAAAAAACCTACTCTTCAAAAAGGGTTAAAAGTTTCAGTGCTTTGGAAAGTGCGCTTAGCTCATTACCGCTGCTCGTCCTCCGTAGTGAAGAACCAGGCCCGGTGGGTCCGGCAGTTCATCCTGGACATGGAGCAGCTCTACAGGGACACCGGGGACGGGAACTTCAACATCATCATCACGGACTACAGCAGCACGGACATGGACGTGGAGCAGGAGCTCAAGAGCTCATCTTTGCCCAGGTAGGCCGGTGGTAAAATCCCTGGTTTAGCGGTTTGCTGGTGTACAGCGCACCCTGGTGGCCGGGAGGGCTGCGGCTCATCTAGCTGTCAGCCCTGCGGTCAAAGTGCAGCCGTGGATGGGTGAAGTGGAGGAATTTTTATAGGGCTCAAAGGATTGAGATGACAAACATTAATGATTTTCTCTTCTCTCAGAAATGATTTTCTCTTCATATACGCACAAACCCACACATACTGTACAAACACACACATAATGTACAAACACACATACTGTGCACGCACACACACACAGACACACACACTATACAAACACACACACAAACACACACAATCTAGTGTTCAAACCATGCCACATTGCTGCAATGCCTAATTTGTCCAGACTGTACTGGATGTTAATGGTGTCCCCACCTGTCCCCACCTGTCCCCACCTGTCCCCACCTGTCCCCACCTGTCCCCAGGTACCAGTATGTGAAACTGAGCGGGAACTTCGAGAGGTCAGCTGGTCTTCAGGCCGGAATTGACCTCATTACCGTGAGTATGAAGGAAATGAGTCGGAGATGTAATGCAGGCAGTTCCCCTAAGCAACCGGTACAGACCGAGACACTGTTCATCGCAATGAACGCAGGCATTGTCATTTCTCGTTTGCATATCCTGATCTCGTTAGCAGTAATGGTAGCTTGGTGGTCTGTCTCTCGTTGCAGTTTTGTTAATTCAACAGTGTCTGGCTGCACAGATGGTTTTGAAAAAAATACTTCTGATAAAATTCTTGTGCAAAATTCTTTTGGAAAATATTGGTTTACTGTTATTCTTGGTAAATTTTAGCATAAAGAAGTTGCTGACAGTGATGTGATCAGTGGTTGTTCTTCAGCGCACCTGCAAACAGCCTCTTCGGAGTGCAAATGTTTCTCTATTTTGTATTTAATACTTAAAACGGCAAAGACCCTGATGTTGGCACTTGAGGAGATCATGACTGTCGTTGGGGCCGCTGTTGTCCTGTATGAATAATGGCGTTACGGTAGCTCTTCATACGAAGCGCTGCTCTCAGAGAGCTCGCACCTGCCAGCCCTCTCAAGGCCCGCCTCCCCGTGTGTGTGTGTGTGCGCGTGCGTGCGTTTCCAGGACGACCACAGCATCGTGTTCCTGTGCGACCTGCACATCCACTTCCCCCAGTTCATCGTGGACAGCATCCGCAAGCACTGCGTGGAGGGCAGGATGGCCTACGCCCCCATCGTGCTGCGGCTGGACTGCGGGGCCACGCCCCTGGAGCCCAACGGTGCGTGGCGTCGCGCGGCGTTTCGTCTCAGACGGACGCACCCAGCAGCCAATCGGTTCCTCTCTCCTACAGGCTGCCGTTAATCTAGAGATCGCTGACCACTGCCCTGGGGCAGTGATGTTCTCTGCAGAAAATAACTGAGGCACTATTGCATTACGTTACATTTAATTTGGCAGACACTTTAATACAAAGCAACGTACAATAAATGCATAATGAATGTCATGTATTTCCTAGTGTAGTCAGATACTTCAGCCTTGCTACATTGATAAAATTTTGTGTTGATACACCATGCTAACTGACTTGCTAAGAAAATTAGCAACAGCAGCCGATGACAAAATAAATCTTTTCCCTGTCAGCTGTTTAGATAGGTGCTAATGCAGCTAGCCAGCTAGCTAATGATGCTGTTGTGTTTTTCCGCCATGTAATATCAAGGAAACAAGTTCCTAATAATACTGCATTGCTCATGTTGAAAGGGTAATTGATGTATTACCCTGTAAGTTGGCTATCGTTAGCTTGCTGCATTCACTTTGTAAATTAGACTAGGTACCTGAACACTTTTCCCTGTTGTTGTAATTTCACATTTCAACATCACACTCCTATCTTCCGTCCTCTATGGGTAATTCTTCATTCACTACAGGGTTTATGACTCCTCTCTGTTGTTTCCCTCAGGATTTTGGGAGGTCAACGGCTTTGGGCTGCTGGGGATCTACAAGTCGGACCTGGACGCTGCCGGGGGGATGAACACCAAAGAGTTCCGGGACCGCTGGGGAGGGGAGGACTGGGAGCTGCTGGACAGGTACGGGGGGGGGGGGGGGGGGGGCGGGGGGCAATACTTCCATTTCCATGTCCTCAGCAGCTCTTTGTGTTTGTGGTCAGTGGGAGGAGGAGCTATAGGCGGAGCCTGTATTGTAAGCCTCTGGGCTCTAGCTGTACTGTTCAGGCACAGATTTAATGTCCAGGGATGCAGTCATTTAAATGAGCCTGACTGCTGCTTTGTTTAGTGACTGACCTGTATCCTATAGCCAATGGTAAGCATCTCACCACATCCCTTTCACTACCACTTGGTGTCTTAGCAACATTTCCTCAATGTCTGTGGTGTAGATCACTGGTTCTTAAAGTTTTTAATATCGGGACCCAAATTTTAAATTTACTACCTTTCAGAGACCCATCAAATAAACATACCGGGTGCTCCATTCTGATGTTTTAGAGCCTTCCTCCATCCATACCACCTGTACTGAAGTTCCTTTATCAGAACCCCTGCTCTTACAGTGAAATAGGCTGGGATAGGCTAACCCTCACTATGGGTCTCCCCCCACCCTCTCCCCTCCACCCCCTCTCTGTCACCCAGGATCCTCCAGGCCGGGCTGGAAGTGGAGCGAATCTACCTCAGAAACTTCATGCACCACTACCACTCCAAGAGGGGCATGTGGAACCGTCAGCCCCGCAAGGGCGCGTAACCACGGAAACGGGCGGAGCTGCGCCGCAGCGTTTGTTTCCGAGGTGCCTCTGTGGGCCACGCCCCCCCCCCCCCCGGCGCCGTTCAACCAATCACTGCCTGCGTTGCTGGGGGAAGGGTCAGTGGAAGGGGCGGGGCAGAGGGGGCTTGTGGACTCTGAAGAGAGTGAGGTTCCCTGTCACTCAAGCCCTCCAGAGGCTGCGATCTTGGGTAGGAACGGTTTCTCCCACAGCCGTGTGCTGGAATAGGATCTTTTACAGAAGGGTGGAAAACAAAAAGAAGATACTACTGATTTTTTTTAAATGATATTTTTAATTTTGTTTTTGTTGAAGACAATGTTTTTTAAATGGACAATGATGAAATAGGGTTGTTAATTGTGTATTTTGTCATTGATTAAAAGTAATGTTTAATAACAGTAACGATAATATCAATGTAGTACATTATGGGTACGCTTATGTAGTTACCTTTATGAAAGGAGGCAAGTGGATTTTAGCAGGCAGTAATTACTGATTACAGTATGTATGAAGGGAGCGTGTTTGAGAGGGACTGAAGTGTGTGTGTGTGTTTTTTTTTTTTTTTTTACTTCTTGCATTGGCCTGAATTAATTCAGGTGTGATTGTCAGTCTCCCTGTCTCATGACTGATAACCAACTCCCCCATTGGGTTTGTCTTTGCGCAAAGTTAGCATGGAACAGGAAGTTGAAGTCCTGTGTCCATCTGCTTAAGACTGGCTCCTCCCTCAGAGCTGTGTGCAGAATCCGCGTTATCAGACCCTGACTGCAGCCGTGACGGCAAAGAGTCGCATTCAAAATGGCGTCTCAGCCCGCCAACCAAATAACCCTACCATATCTCTCATCCAGAATCCAATTATCCAATTAATCCAGTTCATTGTTGTAGTTGTTGCCTTTGCAGTTTTCTTGTGCAATTTCAAATATTAATGCTTTGCATTAGCTGCATCTTAAGTATGCACATACTCACGACGTTCGTATGTGAAGCATACAAATGTCATAGCTGCAACATACCTCGTATAAATTGTTCGTATCAATTTATGAATTTACACATGAGGATGGCAGGTATTGTCTGTATAAGCACTACCGTGTACACCTCTGATTTGTTATACTTTTTTCATGAGGTTAAACAAACTGGATTTGTTTTTTTTAAATTGAAAGGTACAAGTGAGAGTACAAGTAAGAACATGTTTTCTGAAAGCCATTATCTTTGCTAAGACAAATCAGGGCTTGGATTTGTCAGCTTGTACCATAAGCAAACGTATGCCTACGAAACAGACATTTTGCATTATGCATACACCACTTTAAACAGACTTCTACTTGTCAGAGTTTGAGTCTGATAATAATAATAAGTTGCAGCAAGATTATTTCCAGTTGCTAACTCACATTTTTGAGTGGTTTTTTTAAACCTTTGAAACAATTTAACATTTTTAAAGCGGTTTCGATTTATTTTACAGAATTTATTCTATTAAGTTATACTGATTTTACAAATAAATGCTTTGTTTACCAATACTGTAGTCATCAAACATGGTCAACGAGGCATGGGTAAGAAAGACGTACTGTCAATGGCATTTCAAAGGAATACATTATCTCAGTGTGCACTACCTAGATTACTGCTCTTTTATGCTGGAAAAAAATACTTGCATCTCTGAACAGGGGACCTGTAATTAATGTGTCTGTTATCGTACTCTTATGTAATGCTTAGGAATATTGAATATTGTATGTACGCATTATGAAGTGGCAGATAGCGACAGTTAATGTTGTTACTGTACCCCTTTATTTAAATGCGAAAGTTCACTGAGAGCTTATATTTAAATTACAGTAACGATTTCCAAAAGGAGATGGGGAGGAACAGCAAGGGATTGTCTAGTCAAGCAACTTATGATGTCAGTTGGCTAGATGAGAGACAGTTTGGGAATTTGACCTGGAACCTCTTTTTTTAATACTACTACTCTTGTGATAAATGCAATGACTGAAGTGAATCATGACCTCAGTTTAATATCACATTTGAAACCCCAGCATTGTGATAAAAAAATATATAAATACAGATATGTAAAATATATAAATGTGCAACACACACACACACACAAGTTTACTGTGTCAGGTACATGTCTCCTTTTTGGCACGTGAATTTTTTTTTGCCATTTGGATCACTGTTTTATAACCACTCCCTGGAAGATGTTAAAGATTTTAACATGTTGTTCCTTGCACATGACTTACATGCTCTCTGTGTTCAGTGTTTTACTGAATCAGTCTCTCTAGGTTTGTGCTAGAAAGGGCGTAGTGTCTTTTGACCTGTACTGTTCTTACTGCTTTGTTCATGTTTGTGCTCACAGGGCATTTAAATTAAGTGCCCTGTTGTTTTGTTGTCTTATTTAATATACCTATTCATGTTAATCACAGTGGATGACAAACTCCAGGGATTATTACATTGTCTCTCTTAGGGATATTTATTTCACCAGCTCTTATGCCGTTTTTCTTTGTATTTTTGTTATTTTGTGTTATTTGTTTTCAGTAGAATATACTGTTTGGGGAAACAAAAATCAGTTTTAAAATTATGAATCATTTATGTTTACCCTTTCTGAAAGTGATGGTCAGTGTGTATATTCTTTCATTTTTGGTTTTGAGAAATGTTTAGTTATGTTGTTATGTTCTGTTTGAAATGGTCAGTTTTGATTAATATTGTTGAATATCTACAGTTCCACATTCACAATCTGTAAACCTGGCGGTGTGTTTCATTGCTTGAGAACTTTTCAGAATTGCCAAAGAACTGATGTGTATATTTGTTGGAAAACAAAGTCATACGGATGACCATAGTGAAAAAGGCCAGAGCAGTGGTCTTTAAAACTTAAAGTAAAACTTTTTTAAAAATTTATTTAAGGCTCTGCTGGCTAAAACCTGTTTAACTCAGGTCTTTCTTTAAATTTTAATACATAGCCACATTTTGCATTTCCTGGCTGAATAAGAAAGTGCTTATGCAAGCAGACCAAAGAGACATTTTCATTTTCTACGTTCTCTCACAGGACGGATGAACACAGACCTGAAAATATTATTGTTATTTTTTTTTTTTTTTAAGCCTGTCAGCCTTCCAAACCTTTTGTGCATTTTATAATGTATTATGCAAACAAGGTTACGACTCTGTATTTGTACGTGTATGCTGTTCTATTCAGTGCCTTTCAAGAGTGTGGAACACGAGGCAACTTTAGTGGAAATCTTGTGTCGCTGTGGACACAGGGTTCTGCGAACGGTCTCCTAAATGTTTCAGCTAGCGCTCATTTGACGTCTTATTTGTGTACGGAGTTTAATTGGGAATTAACATGGGAAAACGAAGCCTTTTTAGGTGTGTTTTTAAATCACGTGGTATTTTTCTCTCTGTGATGTCGCATTCCTCTCCAGGAACTGCCCGTAGTGCGTGCGTGCGTGCGTGCGTGCGTTCGGTTGCTGGGGGAACACATTAGGCCATTCCACTGTTGCCGTGTTGAACGCAGACAGCTGCAGTTGTGGCAGCACGCGGTGTCAAAGGTCGAACACAGGACACGCCTTGTGTGCTTTTTCTTTTCTTCGGCGTATTCCTGCATCTCGTAAAAACTTCGGCCGCCACGTTTTCTCTTAAAGGAGCAGTGGGTGAGGCAGAACTGTGTCGTGTCGCAATTTCAGGCAATATATTTTCTGTCAAAACAAAACAGCAGAGTAGACATTGCCAAAGTACGGAAGTAGACGCAGTGCTGACCACTCATTCTGCTGACCTTCTGTTAAAGTGGAGTCTTTTTGTCACAACTTTTTTTTTTTTTTTTTTTTTTTTTTTTTTTTTTTTTTGCATTTCCTGTTTGTATCCATCTTTTAGCATTTGGAAAATGACTGTATTCTGCTCTGTAGTCAACAACACTGTTTTGTACCCGAAATCATGTACTGTAGCCGCTTGCCACAACGTAGACATGAGGTAAAATAGAATGGTGCTTGTAACCAAGAGCAAGAGGCAGGTAAATTTGAATTGTTTCATATTCAGATTGTATCGTTGTTAAGAGGGTGTGATTTTAGAACACCGGGATGCTATTCCTTTGTGCATAGTCCCTTAAGGAAGCCATTTTTAGCTGTGTAATGCAAATGCAGGCGATCATTTTTTAACCTTTCTAGTCATTCTGTGTGTGTGTATGCCCTCCGTCTTTTGTGACCGAGTGTGTTGTGAGAGAGAGAGCCATTCAGGGAAAACACAGCTGTTGTGAAATCACCCTTACCTGAATTTGATTTCTGTGAAATTGGTGTCATTGTGTGCAGCTATATTCCCCCCCCAAAAAAATGGTCCTCATAAAGTGTTTTAAATGTCTCCGTTGTGTGTTTCGTTCTTAGTTCTGTTATGATGTGAAGGGGCACAAAACAACAAAATGGCTGACAAATGCTGAAGTACCCAAAGCCACAAGCGCACGTTCTCCAGTATAAATCATTCAGACATTGGGAAAGGATTGTTATTAATTATGTGCTCTAATCATACCGTGCCGTGCTTTGATGGTAGAGAATTATATTCTGAACCTTTAAGAACAGCTGCTTAAGTGAGTGTGAAGTTTCCTAGAAAATTTGAGTTAAAGCTCTTTGACAAAAAAGTTGGTTATTTTTATTGGTATTATTAGGTTATTGTGTAGGCTGTGTTTTATATCTTTCTGTATATTTTTGTCATAAAATATGATGTGCTTACTTCACGTGTATCCCACACAAAATACAGACTTGGAAAGAGGCGTTTGTTAGAAAGCCAGAGGGAGACCCCTAGTGTTGCAGATTTACTTTGGCACCTCGGTCTGAGGTCATTGATGTTGCTCTCACAACAGAAAGACAATACTGAGGCATGGTGTGACTTACTCCAAACAAAGTGTTGTATCAGTTCTCAAGTATTAGCAAACTGTAGCCTTAACTTAATGTGTGTGTGTGTGTCCCCTCTGAGCTATATCTGTCCTGGGGAAGGACAATAGACAGATTTCTAGGCGTGATGTCAAGTTCAGCCAAGGAGATGTAACGTGTGTTGAAACTTGTACCTCAAGCACAGTAGAATTTAACAGTATCTCACGGGGGGGGGGGGGGGGGGGGGCTTAGCTTTCTGTCTTTCTTTCTTCCACCATGGTGCCTTTTAAAAGATGCTGGATACTCTTGATTTCTCTCTACTCTGGGTCTCTCTCCCACCTCGTCCCTGTGTCCTCCTCCATGAAAGGGAAGCGCATGTTCTGTTTGCCACATGCCGACTCTCTTGCTTGTCCACCGGGATCGGACGGCGAACACCGGACACTCAACACCCCTTTAGTGACACGAAAACTGCGGGCGTAACTCCGTCACAATCTCACACCAGGGCCCCTTATTCTTTTTTTGGCTCCCGTGCATCGCTTGGGGGGGCGGCGGGGGGGCAACCTTCTCTCAACCTTCAGCAGACCAAAGAGGATTTATGGCCGGTGTCCGTGTGTTCCTGTCCAGCTATGAATTCGTATTTTCTTACACAGGCCAACGGTGCCAAGAATACTTGTGTGGGCTTTTTGTCGGCTTTGGTGTCAGAGGTTCACTGTTGTTTAAATTGTCAGTGAAGACAGTGCTGCCTGAGGTCCCCGTCGTGCGCTGAGTCGGAACGGCGAGCAACGTCCATTTGGTCGCCTTTCATGTTATGATATATTTTGCTAACATCTTTAGTGGGGCTCTCAAATTCAGGCCTGGAGCCCCCTGTGTGCGGTGGTCTTTAACATCGGGACCGAGATGATAGAGAACTCGTGTCTTACGGTGCCCAGGGGTGCAGAACACCAGTCGGTTATTTTATTTTATTTTATTTTTTCGACAAATTACCCCAGTCTTAATT
The DNA here is from genome assembly GCF_013347855.1 of Anguilla anguilla. NCBI lineage: Eukaryota > Metazoa > Chordata > Actinopteri > Anguilliformes > Anguillidae > Anguilla > Anguilla anguilla. The sequence continues at coordinate 5,049,696 of NC_049207.1, forward strand.
TTTTGGCTGTTGGCCTACATGCCAGTGCTGGTTGATTCCCGTATTGGACCACAGAAAAGTGATTAGGATACACATGCAGTGTGTAGGTTATAGTTGATGCTTAAAAACATTGTCAGCTCAAGATGTGATTGGCCTATAATCTGAGAGCAGAAGTTGACACAAAATCCTGAAACAGGTCAACCGTCGTCGTTCACACCAGGTTGAAGGACATTTCAACGCACAGGCTACATTTACTAAAATTAGAGCAGCTTCTCTGCTCTGCCCAGTAGACAGTGGCTGTGAAGGGAAAGGAGAGTTACATATTTGACCTTTTAACCTTGAAGCAGTCTCTGTGTCCAACCCGCAATGCGTGATGCCTATATCCCCTCTGCTTCTGACATACTGTCATTTTTCGTCTACATTTCGTCTACAAACCTGCCTACAGCTGTGTGGCTTTAGCTGGCCAACTTATTTTGTAAATTGTTTCCATGATCGGTAATAAGGTACAACCATAAAATAAGCATATATAGGCATATTTATTTAGTTCATTATAGTTCTGTCCATTGCTTGCTTTTTTCATACTGTTGAAAGTTTCGTTAAAAAAACTAAAGAATGTACTTGAATAAATTATTTAATAATAAATAGTGATTTGTGAACAATAAGTGGCATAGCTGCATTACAATTGTTTGCTTGTACATACTATGCAATGTATGTAGCAGTTGAGTTCCTTTTGTGTAATTATGGCAAGAGTGTTAAATTGTACAGACACACTGTTGAACCCAGCATCCCTAAGGTACGGTTGAATTTAAGGTAAGTTCTCAGTGAGAGTCATTTTGAGAAATGGATAAAAGTAAAATATGGTAAACTTGCCCCAGTTTCCGTTATTATATTGGCCTCTCCTTTGGAACTATAAGTAACAGATATAGACTACAGTGGTCATTATAGAATCACCCTACACCATCCACATACCCACTTATCCTACAGTGCCGTTTAACTTAACCTTCTGAGAATTGGGCTTCTAAAAATTAAGTTGCATTTGGGTCACAATGCAGTAATGTCAACACTGAGAACTTGGAAATTTAAGCCCTGCCAACTTGTGAAATGATAAGATTTGTCTGGGAGCATCCACTCCAAGGATGCAAACATCTTCTCTGTTTTCTATAGAATACTCAACCCTTTCAGGCTTCTTCTCTTCTCCTCAGTCTTCCCAGAAGCCTGTTTGTACCGGCTCCACGGTCAGGTGAGCTCTCACTGCGCCCCACCTGCCGCGTCAAACATCTTCTTCCTGCCCTCCATGCCCGACATGGCCTCCACGTTCTTCCGCCAGTCGCCCACTTCAGTGGTGAGCACCTGCCGTACGAGAGGGCGCCCACAGTTAGGCCTAGTGCACCGATCTCACCTGATAGGCTCGCGTGCCACTCGCCTGGCATTAATGGGCCACAGACCATTCTATGCAATTAATGTTCTATGGTCCCACAGGGAGCAGGACTGCACTCCGCTGTTATATAGCATTCATTATATGTAATCACTCTTCCCAGTCATGAAAGATGCTATCTCATTGAGTATGTAATGACAGAGTGTGACCAAGGACTTAGCCTTGACTAGCTATCTTTAGATCTAACACAAGGGTGTCCAATCATATCCAGAAAGGGCCGGTGTGGGTTAGGGTTAGGGTTAACCCAGCAGTATGACATCTGATTCAGCTGATTAACTAATCATAGTCTTCAATCAAGATCTTGATAAGCAGATTCAGTAGAATCTTAGTGTTGGACTAAGACAAAGACCTGCACCCACACTGGCCCTTTTTGGATCAGATTGGGGACCCCTGGTCTACACTACTGCAGAGGTGTAGTCTGTGCCCAGTGCCCCCCCGGCCCCGTACCTTCTCCTGTTTGATGTCCTCCTTTTTGACAGATTTGAGGTTGGCGCGCAGGTCCATGGAGCCCTTGTGTTTGGAGCCCAGCAGGGCGCGCATCATCTCATCCGCGGACACGCGCACCTTCCTCAGGGCCGGCTTCTTGAACTTCCCCCCCAGGTCCTGGATCTTCAGCTTCAGCTCCTGGATCTGGGCCAGGTCAGAAACAGGTGTGTTGTGTCGGGGTGGGGGGGGGGGGGGGTGATGATGTCACAACGAATGAGTGGGTGTTTGTACCAACAGCCACACCCACATCCCAGTAGGCTTCCCCTTGTAGTTCTTGTAGAACTGTTTTTACTAGAATTTGACTTTTGGACCAATAGGCAGATCTGTTTGACCAAGAAGAATTGTTTCGTAGTTCAATAGCGGGGATATACTGTAATGCTGCAAGAGACGATCTTCCACGTCAGAGGTAAAAAGGAGCCTCTGATTGTGGTAACTAAAGATCCAATGGCCGCTCTCCAGCGTCCTTCTCAAGATTCCCAACATGGCTTTCTAAATCTGTGTGTGTAATCGTTCCACGTATTAAATGCATCATGACCACGCATGCTGATGCGTAGTGAGGTTTCAAAATATCCGCTATAAATCAAACGCGGTGGCGTAAGCATACGGTGTAGATTGCATTTCGTCATTCCTCCTCGTGCTAGAGAGGTAATGGAAGCCGGAGGGCAGCGTAGGACACTGTGAATGCAATTTCATTCATTTATTCATCTGTTAATTCATTAATTCATCCATTCATCCATTCATTCATTCATTCATTCATTTTGTCAAGAGCTGCTCCAAAACAAATCACAAAATCTTGGACTAAAAACTGTTGGAGGGTGTTTAGAGTTCACTGATTTAGCACTGGGTTCAAAAATCATGGTCACAGGAGCAAGGCATCGTTCGATAAAATAGGTCTTATGTCATAACGTCATTCTCTCTAAAGCTGACCATCGCGTGATTGTGTAGGTCGAACACATACATACGTCTCGATTGTTCTTGACAACTTTTGCTTCGTAGTCATACCGTTCCTCATCCACAACATCGATTCTTGAATGAAGTTGCTTGCAGAGTTTCTACGGGAAGGAACAAACCATTGAATTTTGTTACACTTATTAGGGAAAGAAGTAACTGAAATATAAAGTAATTTCGAAATCGGTGAACAGTGAGCACTTTCTGACAACCGCAGTTACTCATTGCTAGAGTAGGTATGAGTAACTGTATGTGGTTATACAACAGACTGGATTGTTACAGAAGGAAATTTGCTACCTGATGTGTTCATGTCTTGTCGGTGAACCAATGCCAACTACTAATAAGGGGGCTTCATTCACCTCAAAATGTCTTCCTCATTACAGCCATTTAGCTACCTATTGGACAAGCCCCTTGTCACTCACCTGCAGCTCATCCAATTGCAGGCCAGACATTTGCAGTGGGGGCAGTTTCTCGCCCAGGTAGCGCACTTTCTCTGCGTCTCGGTCGAGCTTCTCTTTCTCCAGGTCTTCCATTGCCCGACTCAGGAGCAGTATCTGGGGGGCGGGGGGCATATGAAAAAGCTCAGCTTGGAACAACACATTTACTTTAAACACATTATCTGTCAAAGTTACTACTTTTGTTACAAATATACGATTTATGTGTTACAAAAAGGACTGTGCTGAAATTGATACGAAATGTGTTGTCCATCAACATGAATGGATAATATTGTATATTGTACCATATTGTAAGCTCTATGGTGAAAGGTACCCTGGATTATGTGGTCTGTGAAGCAGGTAGATGACAGTGAACTGGACAGGCTCCTTACCTTCAGAGAAAGCTTTCGGGAAGCCGAGATCTTTGACTTTGGCTGTCAAAATATAAAAACAGTCTCATGTCACTACTTGTGGACTTGCATTGCCTCTACTGTGATGTATTGCACTGGTTTATGCATCCCCAATGGATAACTAAACTCACTCTTAATGTTATGTAGGCCTAGGCTAGCAACAACCATATGAATATATCTGGCCATTGCTTTGGTATTCTAAACAAAATAATTATACTTTTTAAGAGTTCTAAAATATTTTTCATGTTGCATTGACCAATTTTGTAACTTGAAAATAAGACTTCAAATGGAGTGACTCAGAATTCCCCAACTTTCCCTAACTATGGGGTAAAACCATCTTTGGACATGGTATGACAACATGTAGGATTCCGTAGGTCTGTGGTAGAATAATGTTTCCATCTCATTTGGCCTTCAATCAGTTGATTGTTGTCCACCGTCATTCAGACTATGGTGAATATATCTTTTCCAGATGTACATGCGTCCATATATCAGCATGTCTTTGCCCTCCCCAAATGGGAGCGTGTATGTGTATGTATAGTATGTGCATATGTTTCATGTACACACACATACATACATGCATACATACATACATACATAGCACACGTGTGCTGCAAATACCTTGGCATCCTTGGGAGGCATGGGCCTCGGTGCAGTGCGTTCCTGAAAAGCGACAGCGTGAGTCACATCTCTACACTATAACCACCTGGCCACTGGCTGACACATGGACGACATATGCAGGCCCTGCATAAATAAATAAAACGTAATGCCCTACAAACGGATTAACACTAGAGACGTTTCTAAGCACACTCTCAGTAGACCGACATGAACATTCTTAGAACACACAGGTAAAATCAGACTGGCATTGGCTGTTATTGAGTGATAACTTTAATATGAAATCAAGTGTAACATCACCATACATTTCAATTTTAATGCTTTCCTTTCTTCACTATTTACAAATTTACCATCTCAATTTAGATATTTAGTGGATGCTTTTAGCCAAAATGCCTTTCAGAAGGTAAATTCTTCCTTTGTTTTAATAGCTAAGAATTTAACAACAAATTTACTTGAAGGATTTTGTAGCTTCATGATTTATCATCCCTATAAGCTGCTCATAGTGCAATGCCCAATCTCTTCTTTCCTCAGACGACTGTATATTTAGTGGCATTGGTCCTACCTATACTTAAAAAAGAAAGAAAATCTTGAGTGCTTCAACACAAATATAACTAAAATGGCTACCTTTGCATTATATACTGCCTACATCTTTATGGGCATAGCAAGTAGTAGTTTGCAAGTGTGAGTTACCAAGTTACATCGGAGTATTTATTAATAAAAATTTAAGAATTACAATTTTCTTCTTACCTCACTGTAATAAGCATTTTGAAGATGGAAATGGATAGACAAACAGGTGTACAAATAAAACAAGAATAATGCGTCAACAAAAAATAGCTTAGACATATTTCTCTAAGTAAAGAATAGTCTTTCCTAAACATCAATAATATATTCATTTAATGTGTGAATGTACAGTAAACACAATTTATTTTATGGAATGTTACACTTTGTGTAGAATCATCTCATTAGCACTAATGAACTCGCGTGTGGTGATGGATTAAGACAAAAATGAAACAATGTGTATTATTTTAAAAGGAGGATTTGGTGTAGTGTTCAGTGAAATTGATCAAAACAATATACTTGTTAATAAAGCACAAAAATGAAACATTCTCAATTGAAAAGGACAAATCTTGAAAATAACATCTTAATATAAATATCATCCTACTTACTCATCTGCCATTGTAGAACCTTTGGAAAAGAGAAAATGTGTTTTTTAAAATTCTTTGCTAAAGACATACTGATGATGATTTAAGCACGGTCACTTGTAATTTAACCCTTTACTATTAATTCTAATTAATTCTTTTGCACTCCATCATTATTGAAGCCAAAATTAACAAAACATTTTTTTTTAAATAAAAGCATCTACAATTATGTTCTAGAACTGAGGAAAAAAAATTGAATTAATAAATGCGAGCTTTACCTGAGTTGCTTTGTCGAAGGAGTGCAGTTAACAGGAGGGTAGCTGTAACAATTGGGGCTTACATGTGGCAGCCGGACAATAAATATAGCGCCCTGTCAGTGGAATTCCATGACTCACAGCCATGAAATGAAATATCATCTCTCGTGACACTGTGACAATACAGGCCGATGTAATAATACGTCCCTACGTCTCATTTGTTTCAGCAGGAAACGTCACCCTCTTAGCCTCCAGATTTATTGAATTATTTTTGAAATTGACCAATGAAATAGACCAACGATTGAAGATGCTCAACTGCCTGGCCAATCAAATAATGACGACGTGTTTAAAAACTCAACTGTGAAATGTCCATAGCCCATACGTTTTCACTGAAAAATATCACAATATAGGCTAGACTGTGTGTCGACAAAATATCAAAATAGCTAAAAAAAACTTTTAAAAAACTGGTCCATTTCATTTTGAAACAGGGCAAAACAAACTTGTATAATCTGTGGCTCTGACTAAATAATTTTACATGTCCTATTGTTCTATACGATATTTTTGGCTTCCCATCAATCATATGTGAAGCAAGTAGGTGTGACCCTGTGAAATGTGTAGGGATATCTTGTTCTGTAGTTTAAACCTCCTGTCAGTTCAGCTCTCGTGTAGGTCGAAGATCATGTAACATTTCCAGGAAGCCAGTGGGTGTTGAAAGCCCACCAGTAGTCATGTGTCCAGAAATTTGAGTGCTCTGGGTGCTATAGGACAGACTCCCTTCCCACAATCCCCTTCTTCCCAAACTACTGAAAGCCTAAATGGCCTTTTCTCATCAACTGTGTAAACTTAAAATCACTGTTTCATTAGATTACACCACTGTTGCACTAGATAATAGCAAAGACGTTTATTATAGATGTCATTTCTTGAGCAGGGTAATAGCAGGTGGCTTGAAATCGAAGAAGGTGTCAGAACAATGTTCACTTTATGATGAACTGGACTGTTTTCTTGGCTATGAATAACTACAAAATGAGCGTTGTACCTTATCGAACCTGTGTTTTTGTAGCTGTTCCAATGACCATGATCAGCACTTTTGTACCTCGCTTTGGATAAAAGCGTCTGCTAAATAAATGTAATGAAATGCAATGTAAAAAAAATCCTTGCCCCGGCGGAACAAATGAGGAATGAACACGGGTCCCCCTCCTCCACCCCTTTGATAGGGGGAATTTCGGTTCTGTTTATTGAACGAGGAACAGCTGATGGCGGGTTTGCGGGTTTGCGGGGGGGGGGGCAGCCCAGAAGGCGTGTAACCTCCATACAGGCCACTGGAACCTTGACCGCGCGGGCAAAACCGGGGGTTCCTTGGATTGTATAAATACCAGGTGCGCATAGCCTCGCATGCTAAATATGTCTGCCCGTGTTAACGCCTTTCCTTCGAAGGCAGGCTAACTGTCGGACAAATCCCAGGCTTTGACATTTAATTTGCGCAAATCCACCAGGCAGAGCAGGCTAGGCTTTCCCCTTTCTATATCTGGAATCCTGGAACTCTTCACATTTGGGGGACTTCCCCACCTCCACACACACACACGCACACACACACACGTACGCACACACTCACATGTTTGTATTGCTATACTTGTGAGGACTTCCCATTGACTTACGTTCATTCCATAACCTCTAACCCTAACCCTAATCCCAACCACTACATGCCTAACCTTAACCCTAACCTTAACCTAATTGTAACCCTAACCCCAACCCTAAATCCTAACCCTAAAACAGCCTCTTGAACTTGTGGGGACCAGCAAAAGGTCCCCACCTTGCATAGTTTTCCTCATCTTTCTATCCTTGTGGGGACATTTGGTTCTCACAAAGATAATAAAACATGCCCACACACACACACACACACACACACACTGGGTCACTCCTTCAGGGTCATTGAGGAACTTTCAAAGAAAGTTTATATTCGAGTCAGCAACAGATCAGGTCCCTTACTTATTCCACACCTTTACGTAATGGTGGCATTAGTGGCTGATGTATTAATAATGTCAGGCATTTCCAAATGCAGAAAAGAGACACCCCCCCCCCCCCCCCGCCCCCCCGCCCCTCTTGTTGGAAAGCATGTTTGGCCAGTCAGCAGGAGATTACCTAGCAATCATTTACATATTTACATTGCCTTTATACAATATGCCATGCACTATAAAAGCCCTTCTGTGTCCTTCAGGAACACTTTGGGACAAAACAGCAATGAATGGACAAAAAAAAACTACTCCCATTTCAAATGTGGAATACAATAAGCTTCAGGTCAAGGCCAATAAGCATATTGTTATTTACATTTTAGATGTAGAATAAATGTACACAATTGCAAAAAAAAGAAAAGGCATTGACAAAAAAATAGTTTATATTCACTGCATAACATGCAGAGGATACAATAGATAAGATCTATTGTGGAATCTGTTTAGCCAATCAACTATTGTTTCTCCCTGTGCATGCTGGAGTTCAGCAATATTGATCTGTTTTCATAGATCCAGACTAGACTGAGACTGCATTGTTCAATTGTTTCTTTCCCCCTAACGCTTTCCTATCAGTACACGCTCAGTCAAATTCAATAGCAGCTATTTCCTAATAATTACTCATTGAGCTATTGCACTGCCTGACTGGAATCACAACCAGCAATATACAGAGAGTCTGCCGACCTTTTCAGAGAAGAAGGGTTTGTGTCAGAGTCGGTGAAAATGCCTGTCTTATTGAATACATAGCAAGTTTCATGGCTCTGATGAAGCTTCGACTGAGAAAGACCAATCAGGAGTTTGGTGCAATCCAACAAATGATTACATGTAATACGATTTCCTGTTCGATCATGCCAAACTGCAACTGGTCTGCAGCTGGTGAATCTCCTCTTGTATCTGGTTACCAGGGCAATTTGGTCAGCTGCACTTTCAGGAGTCAGGAGTGTCATCCAGGATCCCTGGCAGTAAATAAGCAATTGGAATTGCACCCTTTGGATTTTCTGTAAGCGTATGTAGGTAGTCAGAGGATCATATGAGCAGTAACATTCCGGATGTGCTTCACAGGTAACAGTAAAACCATTCTGTCAGAAGTGGGATTCGAACCCACGCCTCCAGAGGAGACTGCGACCTGAACGCAGCGCCTTAGACCGCTCGGCCATCCTGACTGATTCCCCCCTGTGGGGTTTGTCCAGAAATCACTGCAGCCAGGTAGTGCAATGTTCCTGAGATTAAAGAAGACATATTGCTGATGTGCGATTTAAAATTAAAGTAGGACTCTTAAGATAAACCTTAAAAGCATACTGGATGCTGGATTTTTTTTTACCTTGATGCTATTATAAAAATACCTTGCTAAGGCATATCTGTGATGCACTGGCGATCTTGTTCTTTATGCGCTTTCGCCAAATTCCTGCTCCTTTACCTGTATTTGTTGTTATGCATTCATGAGATGAGATGGTGATATGCATTTCTCAGCCTGTGCTGGTTGTAGCTGGATTCTTGTTTGTTCGGGCCCCCTGGTGGTCAGAGGTAAAATCACAACTGTCAGAAGTGGGATTCGAACCCACGCCTCCAGGGGAGACTGCGACCTGAACGCAGCGCCTTAGACCGCTCGGCCATCCTGACTGATATACTACTCTGCTCACCATAGTAGGAAACACATTCCACCACTAGGGGGCCTGAACAAACAAGAGATGTGACCTGGAAGTGCAGACATGCAGGGGGGAGGGGCCAAGTGTCCAGATGATCTTTTGATCTTTGGTAAGAGAGCTGTTCCTTAAGCTGCCTGATAGGCTAGCCCCAAGGCATTGAATTTGACGTGAGCACATATAGGTAGACAGAGATGAGAAGGGGATTGACATTGGTGAGGTTGCAGTCGTAACATTCTGTGCTTCACAGGTAAAAACTGATCTGTCAGAAGTGGGATTCGAACCCACGCCTCCAGAGGAGACTGCGACCTGAACGCAGCGCCTTAGACCGCTCGGCCATCCTGACTGATGTACTGCTCTGCTCACCGTAGTAGGAAACACATTCCACCACCAGGGGGCCTGAACAAACAGGAGATGTGACCTGAGGGGCAGTCATGCAGAGGAAAGGGGCCAAGAGTACAGAAGATCTTCGGTAAGAGAGCCTTCAGCTGCCTGATAGGCTAACACAGAGGCTTTAAATTTCACATTTGCGCATACAGGTAGACAGAGATGAGAAGGGGATTGACATTGCAGTTGTAACATTCTGGATGTGCTTCAGAGGTAAAAACAGATCTGTTAGAAGTGTTTGGCACGTTGTATTGGCAAAGAAAGGATATGTCAATTATTATAAGACTCAAAAACAACATGCTACTGCATAATTATTTTCTTCTTTCACAGTTAATAAGAGAACTGTTCATTCTTTTAGCAGTTCTATGGAATTCATGATGGCCACAAATTAGCCAAAGATAACTCAAATTACCTCAAAGAGCACCTTGTATTGTCACATGTCAATATACTGTTGGCAAACTGAGCCCAATGAAGCGCCATCTCCCTCGAAGACTAGTTTCTGAGTAGCACAAGAAATTTGTGGCTCGCTGCCAATGATAATAAAAAGAGGAAGACCAGGAGTAACTCATGAAAAAACTATTTAGCAGCTGTCACCACCCTCAGCACTAACTGGCTAATGCCACAGCCACTAGGCATCTTGTTTTAAATACGGTCTAGATTTTGCATCAGCTGTTTGGAGGACAGTCACAATACTCTATTCAGTGTCTCCATTACACAAATATTGATGGCAAGTATTTTCATTCATGTATTTTGTTTTGTTTACTTTTTCTCTCTAACATCTTACACCCGTGAAAAACGGTGCTTGTATATTGAAAAAAGTGATAGGCTTAGTAAATATGTTTCTGAAAAGTAGAATTTCTTTTGTCAGAAAAATATTTTCCTAACATTAAATGTGTGAAATGTTCTTAGTGCTTATGTAGATACATCTTTCACCCATATACTGTGTACGGCACGAGTTTCCACTCTAGCCCCCACTAGATGGAGCCAATGAGTCGAGAAATACTGTTGTTTTGTTCGAAACACCCTTGTCATAAGTGCATTTAAGGACTTTGAGCATGATTGCTACATTTTTCAATAACTAAATTTTTGAAATTCTTTTCTACTAAGGTCTTATTAGGCAGTTCTGCGGCATAGTAAGCACATTTTAAGCGTTAGACCTCACAAAAAGATTTAGCACACAAATACAGGTACACAGATAATGACTGACAAATTGACCAATATGGAGGTAATATCAGTTCAATGAACAGCAAATGGATTATTCTTGGATCAACCATCTCAGTTCGCAGAATTGGACCATTTCAAATTTGCGATCTTTATTGAAGTAGCACGGTTATTGGAGTTATATATATATAGTTGAAATATTTGTGTCCGTACACTGAAACAGCCTACTTACACTATAGCAGAATACAAATTTCACACGTCGGTTCAATGCCATGTTTGTTGTGGCGCAATTCTAAAATTGCATGATTTGGCCAGTAATGACAAATCATTTTTCTCTGTTCCACTCTCCTGTGTGCTTAATATGTTAGTGGCGTCTTTCTATTGCAGTGATATCAGCTGCTGTGGTCACTTACGTGTTTACACGCTACATGGTCTTAAAATAGACTGGCGATTTATGCCCAGCTTTCCGGTTGTCTTGCAAAACCCCCAAGATGTTGAAACAATCCTACTGCCCAACGGTAACTGAAACAGTTTGGTCAAAACTCCTTGAGAACAGTCTCGCTCAGCTATGTGAACGGGAATGTAAAAAAAGCCATTTATTGCAAGTCATAATTCGAAATAGTCTTTGTGAATAAGAACGCGTCCTGTATTTCAGTTTGAACAATAGTTTGATTGATGATGATTCTAAGATTTTTCCCAAGTCATCAAAATATAAACAATTTATGGCTCAAGTAACTAAATTTAACTACAGATGCTCATTACTTTTGTTCGAATGGCTTATTGCTTTCTATGGGGGTAATAACAGTATTGTGTACCGTATCGTATAATGTATTCAATAACACCTCATTTTAGTGTCAGATTAGAGTCGACCAGTGTGAAACCAAGATACGTCTACGCAATAAGAACACACACATATCAGATGCAGAAAACAGAGTTTTATTAACCAAAATTAAAACAAAATTGCTATCAAAGCTTACAAAAAAATAATAAAGCTGAGAGACTGCCAAAAAAAAAAAAAAAAAAAAAAAATCTGAACTGACACAAGACCTTTCATCTGGTTCCTGAGGTCACCTTTGATGGAAAAATATTCTGAGAAGTTTCTTTAGTTTCTGTGATATTCAGACATTTGAATGTATTATTTTTGCTCAAGCGGTACCACAAATGGGTTTACTGTTAATATACTGGAACAGAGAAAGGTTAGTTCAGTCATAGTAAATAAGCCAGACCAAATTTTACAGAACAAATTTTGAGAAGATACCCCAAAATCGAGGCCATATAAACTAGGCATCTCCTAATCTCTCACTGCATAAAGATGCAGAAGACATGATCTAAAACACAAACACAAGAACAGAACCCCCATTCCACAGTAACCACACCCTTTAAGGGCTCCTATATCACCACTGTGCTTTACTAGACTTGCCCAGAGATAAACTCTGGAGGGCAATTTGCATATGGTTACATTGATATTATTACAAATACAGAACAAAATCCCCCCCAAAAGAAGTCAGAATAACTGTAATCTGCAATGCAGGAATTGTGAGGGAACCTACATTCAGAAGGAATCAGTTTTCAGTTGAACACGTAACGTTCACTTGGTCAATATGCAGACACACAATTAGCAGAGTGAATTTTTTCGTTAAAAGAACAAATGTTGACGCATGCTAACCGACGCAAGCGAGGGAAAGCCTGCTCGTCTTTTGGATCTACCGAATAAGTAACTGACAAAGGGACCCCAAACTGAAATTCCAAACGGCAAAACTGGCCCAATTATTTGCAGATAGCCTCATGTTTACAAAATAAATTTTCTTCAAGTCAATGCGATTTTAGGGCCTCACACATTAGCCCCACTCTGGTGATGCAAAGGGAGTATAGAATTGGAACAGAGTACTACCAAACTAGTGTAAAATAGCCTTTGGCCCTCCGAGCAGTTTTAAAAGACGCTGAAAAAGAGAAAGTATAAAAAACATTTAAAAAGATAAAATATAAATTATAGGAATATAAAATCAGCGTAGGTGATGGTGTAAAAATGTTTTTAAAACCCTACAAGAGGGAAGTATGGGGCATTTCATTGTGGTCTGATTTTCATGGGATTTAGGAGGTGGACTGCAATTGGAACGAAAGATTTCTTGTGTATTTCAGGGGCACCCTGTACCGCCTACCAGAGCTGCGCTGAGCAAACTTAGGGGACGAGGAGGGTCATCTGCTACGCCGAGGGCTTTCCTTCTTGTCCTTTGGGTCTACTATCTTACTGGCTGTGTTCACTATCTTTGCCAGCTTAACCCCTGTATTTACAGGTAAGGTTCCCACGCCATGCAGTAATACTGAACAAACAACTTTCGAACAAACGCAAAAAAACAGCCTCCCGATATTTTCTGGCTTTTTCAAAACTCCATGAGAACTGTCTCACTTAGATATGTGAACAAGAACGTAAAAAAAGCCAAAGAATCTGGAATATTCTGACACTAAAATATGATACAAGGGAATATTTTCTCTACCATGCTCATGTATCAATGATTCTACCTGCGGGTCAAACACATGGAAGAAATAACACCAGGATAGCGTGAAATGTACATACAGGAAAACAACTTTGATTTGAACATCACAGGTGAAGAACAAGCAAAGCACGATTAACATTTTTCAAGCGCCATCAAACCCTGAACGCAGGGTTGATAGCACAGCCAACGGGTTCTGGTCTGAAGCTCCCAGGATGCCTTGCAAACACGCAGCTATGAGACAAAGATTGCACACATAAATGATAAAGATGCACAAAACACTGATGAACACACTTTTGGATGATGCCAGTTTTGGACCCTTTAGCTTTGCGGCGTTGCGAGAACAACATGGCGGCAAGTTAAATTATGACAGAAAAAAAGTACCAGTGAACGAGACACAAATATGAATAACAGGTGAATTTTTAACAAGAATCCAGGTAAAATTCTTTCTGTTGAGTTTTCTTCCTGATGGTCCGTCTACATTGACATGCGCAAGCATACAATAAATAAATTCTGCGTCAAGAAAATATTAGAAAAAAAAAACAGTAACGTCTTTCTTTGTATTACAATAGAGGGTAACGAAAGCATGCAGCATATATTTGGTGTGGTATTAGCCCACAAGAATCTCGGGTTATACGTTGATATTAATTAGATCAACGTGAATGCTATTAGTTACAGTAAATGTTTTTATGTACATGTGGTATTTTTAAGCGCTGGTCTTCTTGTGGACAGCTGGCGACATCCAACAGTTGCTTTGGAATTTATCAGTCTAGCCCATGCAGGGTTTTTGTATTCTCCACCCAGGTGCCATTTTTAAAGGTCAGTGCTGTTTGTCCTTTCCTCCACTGCTTGGGATCCAAGTGCATGCTGGTCCAATTAAAATCAGAAGAGTTCAGAGTGCTCTGAAAACGGGAACTCAGAATGTCACAAAAGATGGTACTTTAACTCTGACCAGTTACAGTAAACGGAATTAATTTTGCTTTGAGTTAGAGATGGGGGGAGGGGGAGGGGGGAACGGACTGTCGGCAAATTACGTAAACATCTTTTTTTGATTGAAGTAGGCGTTAAATCGACTCTGAGCGTAGTCCTGGAAGACAAAAGAGAAATATCTGGATTTTAACCCTTTAAAATGTAAGATCACAAATATGTTAACATTCTTAACGGAACATTCTAACCCTCATGTAACAATCAGTTCTAGAACACTGACTTAAAATTTTTAAAAAACATTCCAAAAAAAATCCTACTCTTCAAAGGGTTAAACAGCCTTGTGAATCTACTTCTAAAGCAAAATGCCACTTTCTACGCCAACGAGATTATTTGGCAAATCAACAGTCAGATCAAAATACACATTTAGAATGCCCAACTGTATCCATAGCAACGTCTTCTAACAAGTTAAGATAGCGCAGAGAATCATACACAGCCTTCCAAAATGTGTGATAAAATCACTGCATTCGCAGAGTACACTTCATGCAGTGACCTCTGGCCACAGCAGGCAGCCAGTAGACCAGAGGAGCAGCTTCAGTGCAATCAGATAGCGACGGTACTGCTGACTAGCAATCCTGACGTGACCTGCAAAGTCTGCTGGGAAAAAATTGAATCCTCAAGACACGTTCTGCACGTTGCCTAAACACACCTTGTCCCTTTGGTCATTCCCACTGGTCTTTATGGAGAGACTATCTACACCAGTAAACCTACCTACCATAGGCTAAGAAAGACTGAGTCATCATGTTGTTCCATGTATTTGTATGGTAACATGACATAACGATGAGAACAGGCCATTCAGCCCAACAATGCTCGCCATTTTCCCAACTAAAGTGCACCTGACCAGAGCACCAGGTACAATTTAGGCAGGAAAATGGCGAGCATTGTTGGGCTGAATGGCCTGTTCTCACCGTTATGTCATGTTACCATACAAATAAACAGAACAACATGATGACTCAGTGTTTCTAACAGCTGTGCTCGTGGGGAAAGAGAAGACCCAGCAGACCTGTTTCAGTAAAATCTGTTCCTCAGGTTCTCACTGATTTCAGGAATCGTTGCTGCCGTACTTACCATATACCCAAACTCGATTGTAGACATTTTCGCCTGGATGATGGACCACAAACCCCACAGGAAGTGAGAGGCCAAAGCGTAGCTGGGATGAGAGAGACACGTAAAGTACAGCTGAATTTTAGCGCAGAGACTGCCATACCGCAGCCTTTTGTGAATCGGAAACGGTGTTGGGGCACATGTCGGGGCATGGTGTCGGGGCACAGTGTGAGGGTACGGTGTTGGGGCGCGGTGTGAGGGCGTGGTGTCGGGGCACAGTGTGAGGGCGCGGTGTGAGGGCGTGGTGTTGGGGCACGGTGTTGGGGCATGGTGTGAGGGCATGGTGTTGGTGCACGGTATCGGAGCGCGGTGTTGGGGCACGGTGTCGGGGCACTGTGGTGGAGCGCGGTGTTGGGGCAGTGTTGGGGCACATGTCGGGGCATGGTGTTGGGGCACGGTGTGAGGGCACGGTGTTGGGGCACGGTGTTCATACCGGTTGCTTTCGTTGATCAGCTCCTCCTCGACCCTCGCTCGGTCTTCAACCGTCATGCTCTCAGTATATCCCCCGCTTTCCGCCAGGTAGCTCCGGAAGAAATGCAACTGCGAAGGAAAAACGAATAAAAGGCATAAAAAATATATATTCCAAAAAATGGAACTATGCTTTCAGTGAGAGTAAGAATGCTCACTAACAGAAAAGCAGGGTACAGTAAGTCAAGTTAGAACTTGACACGCATTACATTACATTTTATCCAGAGAGACTTACACAACCTTTTACACAGCACTCTCACTTGACCTATGAAAACGCTTCCAACAAACACTTCTTCACAAAACAAGTACAGCACCATACACAGCTTAATTTATATAGGAGTAAGGAGAACAAATTTGGATTCATAAACAGTTATTCTGATTGGTAAAATGAGGATGGAGAAACACATCTGACGCAGACCGACCTGCTGTTCCCTGCTGGGGTAGTTCTCCATGTTCTCCTTGTAGAACGGCCACTTGTCGTAGGTGTAGTCGTACGCCCACTCGCAGAAGTGATTGCCGAAGTCGAAACCCCTGAAGAACAGTGTGATTTTTAGAAAAATCAAGTACGCCGTTCTTTTTTTCTTTTTTGTAGAAGCAAAACCATAATGTTAGTAATTGTTGTACGATCGATGTGATTCACTGGCTATTCACGATTGATCATGGAATACTAATTACCGTTACAAAAGCAGTGTATTCACCCCATTAGTGAGAGGGAGAGGTGAATTGAACTAAATAACTGTATGATCTTCCCATGAAACCACACTGAATGTGCATTAAACAGTCTTGATAAGGTGTTATAGATATTTAGTCCAGTTCACCTCTCTCACTAACTAGTTACCACCTGTCAGTCAAGCCTGATAAATACAAAGAAATTAAACACACAGCAAGGAGACAGAATGCACCTCTTACAGAGAGAGCAGCATCTTCTGGCCATTAGTACACCAGAAGAGTGTTACAATCTACCAACGACAGGTCACATGACTTTGCGTGTGCGATGATATTCAAGAAGACTGCGGCATTGTGGGTAAGTGTCAAGCCACCGCCTCACCTGTAATTATAGCTGCTGTACTCAAAATCTATGAGCATGAGCTTTTCTGTCGAAGAGGGGTCCTGTTCAACACCATCCAGCATAAGAATATTCCCTGCGCAACAAAAACGATAAGTGCTCAGCAATATAAATGAGTCACAAATATTTCTCTAATTTTTAGAATTCATGAATTTTGGACATACTTTGTCCTTTGGTTAAATTTTTTATTTGCGGAGGAAGAGGGTGGGGGATGAATCCCCTCTTACATTAAAACATGCAGCAAGTCACCTGAACACTGACTTGTAGTATGCTAAATATGAATAACAGTATGCCAAATATGCAAAGTATGCTGAATATGCATGGCACTTTAAATAGACACCCCAGCTAGTCCTGCAGCCCAATTTACCAGGAAGTGACTCTGACTGGTCTTCTGAAGTGGATCACATGACCAGAAATTAGCTCCAAGAGAGGAAGTGTGCATCGCTCACTTGCCATACGAACGCTTACCTTCCTGTACATCGTTGTGGCAGAACACTACAGGAGAAGGGGTCTCTGCTAACAGTGTTCTAAAAAGGGAAATAAAGCCATCGTTTTACTTTATTTATTTATTTATTTTTTTAAACTCAAACATGCAAACTGTATATTGGAGAAAGATGAAATGGTAAAAAAAATGCAGTGGGACAATGTAGAAAAGAGATGAAATTGTGGAAATTGTTTTAGGCTGATGTAGAGAATTGGAGTCGCAACAACAGCAGCGTGTTATCATTTCTTGGAGATCTTGCGCAGCAAACAGAAGCAGTGCGCTATCAGTGACCGAGTACGTGGCATCCAGCAGAGGCGACTCTCGCATTCCTGGCTCTGTGCGTCACTGTGAATGCGGGTCACTGCCACGGGCTGCACGGTACGGGCAGCCGCGCGCCAACTGCGAGAGCCAACGACCTTGTGTCGCTGTGATTGACAGGCCGGTCTGAGCGTTTTTTTTTTAGCGGTAGCGTGTGGCTCCTGGCCCCGCCAATCCATTCCGTGGCTGGGCAGTAACACGTAACACACTGGGAGTGCTTCCAGCACGGAGCTGCCTGCCAGATTTTAAGGCTGCAAACTCATGACTCAAAGCCACCCTCTTCCTGACAGTGGTGGGAGGGGTCGTGACCCCTGTCCTGAGTGGAACTGCCTTATTTTGCCAGCTGCTGACGCGCATGAAGCAATCGCTACACTTTGCTCTCCATATCAAAACACTTGACTGGTACACATCCAGCGTGTCACGGAGAACTCGTGCTAAATCAGACTCTTCACAGCTGAGTTCCTCTAGTTACGCAAGAGGCCTGGCTTGTGTGCTGAAGGATGAAATGCCATTCTTTCAGTTCCAGAGAAATTCTGCCAGTCAAACTAATGCCCCGCCCTCTCCCCCTAGCCCCGCCCTCACCGTAGGCTTTCCAGCTCTGCCTGCAGGTTGTACTTCATCAACTTATTGAACTTCTTCACGTGAGCATCCCGGACAAACTTCAGCTGCAGAACTTGCTCCATGTACCTGCAAGTACAGGTGGAGATTAGGCTCTTCTGTAAAAAACAAGTTGACAACATGACATCTTATGACAAGACACATCTGTCAATTCCTCCTCTGCCTGATAGATGTGCACAGGAAATATATAAGCCTATATGCATATGTTAATTAGTCATAGTAAATAAACAGAATTGATAAAATATCCAGGATCTATAAACTTCAATATTCATACATTACACACAACGTTCATTTGAGAAGCTAGCCACATTCTCAGATATATTAGCTGGAAAAACATAAGAATGAAATGGATACCCGTAACAGTCCACAGTTGTGCTCGCCATTATTGTATATGTCTGTAACCACGCTTTTCATGTGACCATACCTGTATATGACTGTTCCTGGGGTGTAACTGTACTTGTTTATGAGGGTTCCTGTGGTGGTACTGTACCTGTATACGACCGTTCCTATGGCGCTACTCTACCTTTGTCTGTGTTGCTGTACCTGTCTATGGTCCCTAACAGCCACTTGGGCTCCTTGTTGAAGGGCATGGCCATCCCGTGGAAGCGGGCCACCTTCGTAGCGATCTCCGCCGACACCTCCGGGTCACGGAGCTGTTCGGTCCGCAGGTGCTTGCTCTGAAAAACCCGCAACAGAGCGATGCTTCGCGACGGACTGCTTTCAAAACCCCACGGGCCTACTGAAGAGGCGCCCGTCCTGACGGGCCGTGATGTGCCGAAGGGGGGGGTGGGGGGTGGGGGGGGGGGCGTTGTGAACCCCTGTCCTGTACGGGACTCCCGCTTACCGGCATGTACTGCTCCAGACGACCCTCGGGGAAGACGCCGTAGAGGTTTGGACCCAGCTGCCTCTCCGCCAGAATGGCGAACATCACGCTTTCCGACACCAGGGAGTCCACGCCCTGCCACACATGCAGGCAAATCCACGCATAAGAGCCTGGTTTACCGAAAGCAACACTGTCTGCATCCTCAACATTAACACTGCTGAACATCTCTAAACCTCAAAAGTCAACATCGCAAACACGCGGAATCAAATTCTAGCTAGTTAAAACAGTGGATGGAAAGCTGGGGCTTAATTTTATAATATTACCATAAGAGCAACAATGAGAAATGGTGATGTTGAGCCATCCGTACTTTGAAGTATGCAAGTCTGAGGTCTTGTGTTTTTAAACGTTTCTGATTACCACACAATGCTTAAAAACATGTTAACTACATTTCAACAAGCCAAATTGAAAGCTTCTTATCATTCAATTGAAATTTAGAAGAATACAATGTTGAAACTAGTCAAGTTCCAGAAGAAATTGTTTACTGTTTGTTGAAAGCTCAGGTACTATGCTATCTTTAAAATAGCATATTGTTATATAAGTATCGTAAGCGTGTTATGAGCAGCATTGGAAGTGGTAGTAAGGCTAGTAGTAGTCACAGGATATCATTATTGCTGTAGTATGTCTAACTTAAAAACTGTAGGAGTTTAGTCGGGAAAATAATATTTAAAAAATATATATATATTTTGCAGCAGAATGGTAGTTTGCACAGTCAGCAAGCGAACTACTAATATTAAATGAGCTAGAAATGAGACCGTTTCTGCAATCTTTTATAAATGAAAGCTGGCGTTTTCTGTATATTCGCAGGCCAGCGGAAAAGAACTGACCCGGAGGATGGCTCCGTACACGCGCAGCAGCACCTGTCGCGGTTCGTCACCGACGCACTGCGCGTGGTCGGGCAGGCTGCACAGGTACAGCAGGTTACTCAGGCCACCGCTGCAATAACGCACATCCAGATAAATTGAGGCAAAGAAAAGACCAATCAGAATATAACTGAAAGCAATAGCCTATCGGTCTGAAACTCATTAAAAAATGTGTCAATAGAGAACAGCGTTGTTTTGGTCCTTTTGGACATCTTCAAGTTTAAATTTACTGGACGTCCTAGATCAAGGGTTATACACTCTAGGGACCCAGCATATATGCTGGTTTTTGTTCCAGGGATAATTATACCCTCTACATTAAAAAAAGTGGTATGATTTTTAACTGGACACTTCTGTCAAAAGCAGGATTATTACCAATAATATTGGTTGTTTTTGGTCTGTGAACTTGGCTGGCAAGAAATATTACAACTGTAGTAATTACTGTAGAGGTGCCATATGTTCTACTTCGGTTCGTCTGGTCATCGCATTACCGGACAATGCTGATCTGGAAATCCGTCTCGTGAATGGTTTTCCACGTCCCGGAAAGGAAGTCCCGGCACCAGGCGTACGCCCTGACCCTCGTGTCCCTGTCAACCTCTTCGGTGTGCCCATCTCGGTACGACTCGGCTTCCGAGTCGTCATCATAATTAGGACTCGGGGCCCGCAGATGATTCTCTTTGATAATGTTAATCAACGTGTCTCCTTTTCCTTTCGGCGCATGAAATCCAGTGTCTTCCGTCTTCACTGTAGGAATGCTTCTCTGCATTGTGCCCAGTTAGTTACTTTTAGCCGGGTTGTTAAATGATGCTTTAAAATGTAATGCTAGAACGGTATAATTACGATATCGAGCTTGTTACACGGTCTGACCTTCCCGGGAAAGGTTAGCTAAATAGGTAATCAACTAACGTCAACCAATTTATAACTTCGACGTCTGCTAGTTAACCGTCTCTACAAGCTAAGAAGTTAGCTATCGATGTTCGACCAACCATACAAACATCATAACTTGCCCAGATAGCCAGTTAGCTGCTTACATTCAAGCAAATTACAGACCTGTTTATCCGGAGCATGTGGGTACCAGAAATTCGCAGTGCTTTTATTTATTTCAAAGACTAACGTTAACTTACTTCGATAGCTCGCTAGCTACTAATCAGCATGTGCACCAATAGCTTTCTAACATAGTCTAGAGCCACGATGATTCTTAGTTCTGACAACCGTCTAGTTAGCAATTTGGAGAGCTAGCTGACACGCTAAATTCAATAAACGTTAATCTGGATTATATCTGTCAAAATCATAACATATATAACATCCGCCCTACAGCCAAAATCATGGCACACGCAGTTTCATTCACGCCACCTTGACTCGTCATCTCATTTGCTACAGTCTCCGGGACAGGAAACGCATACATTGGTTTAGAAACATGAAGGGCGGAGATTCCGCTTTTCGCTTACTACAGAGCCCCCTGGCTTACTATAGCAAAGACTTGTGGGTAAGAGAGTTCCAGTGTTTACAGTACAACAAAAAGCGTGCTGGTGCTGACTGGGCTTTGCCCTTAATCAGTGCTAACTCAGGCGGCCGAGTTACTTAATATGAATTTAAATATTATATTCATATTACAATATTAATATTTACTTGCCACAGTTCACACCCCAAATAATTACAACAAATGACACAAATAACAGTTTCACCTTTACATGTCATTGCATGGTCACACAAATATAAAAATGTTTGGCGCTGGAAATTGTCACAGTTCCCATTTCTTCCCACCAGAGGCCGCCAGTTCCCCAACCCCAGTGTGTCATTCCCCTGTTTCTTTGCTTGGACGTCGCATTTTGTTTGCGTCTTTTTCCATTAGCTGTTAGCGCTATGCGCATTGCTTCTGCTTGCTTGTGGTTGAACTGGTTGCTGTTATGTTTGTGTTATTAAGATAGTTATTGTAGTAAAGTACTCTTTGTTCAACTTTCCCCTGTACCCTGTGTTCGTCTCTACACTTGGACCCTATTCTATTTCCTTGTAATAGGTAAAAAGACTGTTTGAAAAAAAGGCATACCTATGTTGGAATACAGTGGGGTATCTTTGATGTTATAGGATTGCATCTGCTGGTCATGGGACTTTTGTTAAGGTCAATAGAATCAGCAAGTGCCAAGATATTTTTACCAAAAAATCACTGGTTCTTCCTGCCAGTAACCTCAAACTGTGCTTCACAGAGTACAGTGAAAACAGGGTATGAGCATTTGTGATACTTTTTTGGGGAAAGGGGTATGTTTAAAGGGTTACTTTGGTTCATTCCATTGAATTAAAGTAGCTAATGATTTCTAGATGTATATTCCACTTTTGAGAATTAAAATATGCATCTTTTCATCTTTTTTTCAGAGTGTGAATAATTTTGGAGATGCATACAAGCAGTAGGCCTACTGGCCACATGAAAGGGCTCAACACCCTGTTTTTATGTTTTGTTGCTGTTGTTTGCTACCTGTATACAGTTGTTTGTAGGATTCGTAGGCACAGGCATCGCAGTAAAATTGCTATGCGTTTTCTCACCGCAGGTGTCGCTATAATCCCCAAAAGGAATTCAGCACCGGAGCCGCTGAAGAGCGCCAGAAAACCCCGCAGCTCGCGGGTCCTTTGACAACCGTGTACAGCATCACAAGGGCAGAGAAGTCTGTATCCCTTTGTAAAACTGTTACAAACCGTTATAGCCTACTGTCTTCTCAACGAGAACATCAAATCGTATAACTCATATGCTTCATTCACGTTATTGATAGCCTGTGCATATATGTGATACTAAAATGAGACTAACTAAAAGACGCCAGTGGTTGCCTAAATGGCAATTTAAACTTGTAGACGATCAAAAACGAATCTGTTCCTGCTTTTGCTAAAGTGTGATTATGTATGGGTTTTGAATTTTAAAATGCAAATGCATTCAGCAAAGCCTTGGCTTAAACTCGAAATAAAATTGTCTTGAAATCTTCAAAACCTATGTAGAAATTCGTTGGAATTATCCATGACGTATCTATATGGTACTGAGGTACATCTGGCATCTGTGACTGGAATTATCAGCGCGCTCCATCCAGCATTTCAACCGTTTCTGATGCAACGCCTCCAGTAATCACTCTGACACACCTCAAAAAAGGTCACGTGGCACAATAGCCTATTTATCCAAAACACAGTGGAAATAATTGTGCATGTATATAATAATAATAATGTAATTATTATGAACATTATTATAATATACGTTATACGAGAACAATATTATTATTATTAGTCCCCGCCCCCTTTAATTTCATATGTTGATAATCCAGCCAGTGGTTAACGCATGGGACAGACAGCGTCGGGCACATCCTGGGCGCATCTGGCTCGAGCGCGAGCCGTAATACGATTATCCGCAGTGCCGTTTCCTGCTCTTCGCTTCCAGTACTGCCCCTGCCCACACGCAGCATCATGCAGCTGGCTTTTGCGTAGCGCCGGAGCTGAGCTTGGAGATTTGACTGCGCGTACTCTGAAGGCAGCGAGACTGCGCTGGCTTCTCCCCCCTTTGCTCACTGCTGACGGCAGTATAGGCGGCTCACATTCGGCATAGAAGGAAAAAGACTATTTTTTTGGTATATGGAAAGGACCTCTTTCTCGCATAAGGAAAAAACTAACGTCTTATAACGCTGCCTGACGTGGATTTTCCGAATTAATGGTCGTGACTCAACGCGCGTGATTTTGGCGAGGTCGAGTCGGCGGCATCTGCAGTGTGGCCGTAGGGGGGGGAGAAAATCTTCAGCTGATCGCCGTCATCCCTTGATCTCGTTTGTCTGCATCCTATCTGGCTGTGAATGGGCCGTGTTTTGTGATTATCTGCAGTCATTTAGTGTCAACCGTGGAAGAAGATGGCGGACAGGGCTGAGATGTTTTCGCTCTCCACCTTCCATTCCCTCTCTCCCCCTGGCTGCAGGTAAGCAAGAATGTCACGGGGCGACGTCCCAGTTTTTCTCGCGAAGATGTGCGCGCGAGGTACTGGAGAGAGCCTGCTGCAGAGGACACAGCGGCCAGGGACACAATCGAATGTCACCGGGTAGGGTACAGCGCGGCAGGTCAATTTGATATAGCTGTATTGAATAATTTGGGTTCACGAAGAGCACATACATAACCTTGATGACTGGTCCGCTATAGTGTTTATTTGAATTAGTTTGTAAATATTTTACTATGTCGTGAAATCATACAACGCTACGCAAATATGATATCATGGCGAAAGTGTTTCGTGTATGCCTCTAGTACGCAGTCACAAAATTGAATCAGAGCTATGGACGGATGTGAAATGGATATCAATGATCTCAAAGGGAGCAAGCAATTGATTTCCTGCTCATATAAAGCATCTTCTGGAGGTTTAGCCTTCTTTTAGGCCGACGCCCTAAGCCATTTTTTGACACAGGGTTGTTGCTGAAGTATTTATCAATTTCACTCTCAGTCATAAAATAATAATAAAAAACTGCTCTCTAAAACCTCAGTAGTTCGAATGGTTTGTCCGAGTTCAAGGACCCGGGGAATGATTACCAAGATCCTACTTTACCGTCACGCATAACTTATTGGGCTTAGATTTGAAACTTCATGCGGTGGCCAGTCTCCATCCCTCAGTCAATGCAGCACTGAGATAGGGACCTGAGGAAGAAATTTTAGTTTAAAAAGCTTCCTGTCCATGCGTGCCTGTGTATGAGAGATGTTTTAGCAAGTTCACCTGCAAAGCATTAGAAGATAGCCTGATGTTAGACTCACAGGATGTTCTTTGTGACATATTGTCAAAATGTTTCGTGAGGATGTCAGAGGACTGGGGTTTGGGTGAAATGTTGTAATGTAGAACAATTATCCAAAATAGATCACTTTATTTTTTGTAAATCATGGTTGGAAATAACCTAACCTTGTCATTTCACCAAAACAAGGCAGTCCTATTTACTGTGAGTGACTTCCAAAAAACTAATATATTGTCAGATTTTTAAGTCCAGTATTGTATTTAATATAGCTTAATTGTCCTGTGATAATGCTATCTATTATGATCCATAGAATATTGAACATCTAGCCATGGATTGTCCTTTACTGGTGGGAGTCAAGGGAGAAATACAAGTTTTAATCACCCCAATCACTTAAAACGGAGTGTTTTTTTTTTTTTGGAGCACTGAAGCAGGAAGGTCCTCTAGTAAAGCTCTAAAATTAAATTACATCTGAAGCCTTGAAACTGGTGGTCCTTCTGGTCCCCTGGTCCTGATAAGACAGGCATTTAAATAACACAGGAAATGGTCTTGAGGCCAGCAAGGACGAGGGGAAAAAAATTAACCGGTCGAGGAGCGTGTCAACTCTGATCACAAGACTGGAACGTGGAGGGGTGGAAGGTGACAGCCGTGGCAAATGCAAAAAGGGCAAACGTCAGTAAAGGGAAATGGAAAAATAGCAAGAGCACTCAGCCTGTGAGGAGGAAAGAGTTGATAATAAATTTGAGAAAAGTTGTCAAAAGGATGGGACTCAGCCAATTCCATTTATAGTGTGTTTGTAGCCCTTACACAGGTGGGTACGGTGGTGAGTAGGATTTCAGGCCAGGAACAAAGATCCCAGGACTTCCTGGTCCTGCCTAAAATTCATGATTGGGAATTCAGGATTTTTCGTTACAGCTTCACACACACATACAAACAAACCAATACAATCCCTTAAGCTGAAGCACAGCTTTTATTTAAAATGAGTTTTCTTTCGCATGTTGTCTCTGTAATGCACAGTTTCTTGTGAGAGCTGCAAGCAGCCGTAGTGAATAAATAAAGTCTGCAAAAGCTCCTGCTCACTGTGCATAATAGTAAGTCTTCCAGCGACTAGAAAGAGTGATTACCTGGAGGAGGGAGAAGTATGGACAAAGAGAGAGAGAGATAGAGATAGAGGTGACTGCAGTATATTACTTTTTTATGTTGCCAACAGCGATCACCTTGGGTCAGCCGTTCTAAGAGATGGCTAGAGTGCTGAAAGGGTATTCTCCATCTGTGGACAAACCATTACCGAAATATGGTCGCCTCAGTGGATGTGCTGTATTCACCTAGATGAAGTTTGTGAAAAGACAAATCTGTGGCTACGATCACACTAGAACGGTCCTTTTCCATCTGTGATTTTCAGCATTGTGCATTTCACCATTTTGTTTACTGTAAACATGGCCATTTTTGTGACGAGGGGGACAACCCATTAATTTGCTGTAACGTAAATACTCAGTTTTGCTAAAGGTGTGGATGGCAGGTGTGGATGGCGTGGACGGCAGAAGAACAACACCAACCGAGAGTTTGGCAAAGCAGTGCTTCTGTACTGTGCGAAATATGTCATCAATGCCTCGATTTTGCAGGCGTAAACATGACAGACATCATTGTATTTGGTCCCAGAGGGGATTTACAAAGATGTACAAACCGCTAATTTCCATGTTTGTGTATTCCATTTTAAGCTCTGTAAACTGTAAAAAGAGCCAGTAACCTTGACGCACTCTTAGCGGTAATGCATGTAGAACAGGGCCTCTCAGATATTGATGTACCGCTGAGAGCCGCTCAGATGCAAAATGGCGGTTATTCTGTCCTGCTGGAGTGTGTGCCCACTATCATATCGGCCCTTCTGCTCTATCACACGAGTGTGTTCTGATGGTCCGGTAATGGCTCGCCCGTTCTCGTTAGCCTTACGCGGCTGCTCTTTGTATGGCGTTTTGTGCTGGCTAAGCATTGTGGGAGAAACGTTGGCGCTTTTCAGTCGATGGTGCTGAAATAGCGTGCCAGTGGTGGAATTAGAGTAAGAAGATTGGTCCTAACAGTGCACCAGCCATCAGTGGTGTATGATGATGTGCAGTGTCCACATTTGAAAAACCACTTGATGTGGGCATTTAATCTCATCACTGAGGCCCCTCCCTTGAGTGTCACTGGTCTACTCGTTGAGGGGACTTTGTCAAGTGAGCAGCTGAACATCAGATGTTGAGTCAGGGTTGGGGGGCAGGATTGGATTGTGTTGCCCCAGACAAACTGGTTAGACTGTCATTGACCAATTTTAATGCCTGTCCTCTGCTAAAAATGGTACCCACAATGAAAGAAGTTTGTAAAAATCCATTTTTATGATATTGACATTTTGGATGGTTGTAATTATGCTTAATGGCAATCTGTGTGGTGAACTTGTCCGGTATGGAGAAGTGTTGGATCAACATCCGAGATGTAAATTGTACCCAGGGTTGGCATCGTGTATGTACGCCTGTCTCAGCGAGGTGTGATAAGAGTTGGAGCCCTGGGTTCAAATGAATTAGGAAGCGATTGCTACGTGGAGGAGGACCACCTTGTACCACTTGTACGCGGCTAGCTAGCTTCCCTAGCTAGCGAAGGAAGCGTGTTGGATGCTCTTAAAAGTCATTCAGCCGCATCTTGTCCATAAATAACAGGCCGAGAGAGATGACATCGGCCTGCTTGTCAGTCTGTTTAGCCTTCAACCCACACAGTAAAGCCAGAGGGAGAATAACGATCGCGGGACCCTTCTCTTCACACGTGATATATTTCTATCGTGAAACTTTAGGTGGTGTACATGAGAGGATTTATGTGACATTGTTGGGTGCAGTCAACAGTGGTTTACTACCTAACAGACCTTTCACTCCATATACTACAATGCCCGTGACATCATTGTTTGTGTAATAAAAGACCTTTACCTGTATGACTCCTGCAGTTAAACACTGGCCACACACTCTGAATAAAGCATGTGTGTGGTGCTGTTGGGTCATGATTGCGTTGCGCATCTTACCCAGGATTTGGACCTTGGGCCCTCTTACGAGCTTGCTTTCCTAATCTTTGCTCTGCACATTTTTGGAATGCAAAACCCAATTTCTAAACCTAGCTTCCTCCTGTTACACATCCCAAATATTTGTATCTTAGATGCAGGTGCAGCCTTCTTGGGCCTGCATGCATAGACTGGCAGAACGTTTCCAGGCAGCATAATTGCACATGGGGAGCACTGGGTAAACTTGGTGCGGTATCTGCTAGTAATTTACCTATTGAAGTAGAGCGAGGCTATTTTAGTTTCGCTAGGACTGTGCTGTACAAAGCAATGCCCTACATCATTAACTTGTCAAGATATGACTATGGCATCTGAAATGCGGATTGTCAGTGTACAGTAGCTGATCGTATTAAACCAACTACTGAATCCCAACCTGGTCTCTCATGAGAGAGACAGCATATAGATGTATCTGCATTTAATTATATTTTGCTATCTTATCTGGGAGACTTAGGCTATACCATTTTTTCAGCAGGGGTAGGATGTACTATGCTGGTGGGGACTAGGGGATGGGATATGATTTCCTGTATTGGGTGTGTTCATGTACTTGGGGAGTGCTACATTAAAATTCAAGGTGGAGAAGTCTTCTTACTCAGCCAACGGTTTGATGTGCTTGTTTTATTTATAATCCGGATTGACAAGAGCCTTGGGGTGATAGAGGGGAGCAAAAAAAAAAAAAAAAAAATGAAAAGAGAACCTCCAGACTGTCCCTTTGTTTCCGTCCAGCTGTGTCCGCACGCTGTGATACTGTATAACTGGTATCCACAGCGCGCGCGCGTCATAGGGCCTAATTACGGCTGTCCCGCGTGGAGAGGCGCCGTGCGCGTGCTGTCCGATCGGGGCTAGTGAAGACGCGGAAGTCTCTCTCCGGCCGGCGGCCGCTCACTCGTCTGATATTAATGCGACGGTTTGCATTAATATCTCTCCGTAGGCAGCTGGAGTGTTGGATGGGAGAGCAGTCAGTAATGCCTACTGGAAAAATAAGAGGCTTACAGTAAATACTAAATTACTCGGGGGTAAGCTTTTTAAAAAAATTCGTACCGAACGGACAGATCGCTATTGGTAACAGAAAATAGCATCGATATTTTTCTTCCTTGTTTCAGTTTCGCGCTTAATCCGAATTCATTTTCCCGAAACAGTCCACCTGGCGATCGCACTTCCTGTGGGAGGACAGCGTAGCGGGTAAATGATGATCTCGGTGCCCGCGTAAGCCTTCTGATAGGCTGAAATGCGCAAAGCTGGCCTTGCACAGCAATTACTCGTGCAATTCAGTAAACGTCTTTGCATTCATAAGTACACCCTAACATGATCATTTTATGAACGCCCGTAAATCGGGTTTAGTCTGCACCGTGTTATGAGGATGAAGACAGGATTGGACTCTCATTTAGCCCTCTGCAGCATCCACCGTCATAATTGAAAGAAGAAAAATTGGAACTGGACCAGGATACGTGGAATAGCAGCATTGCACCAAGGCATGTGTGGTGTCTAGGGAAGCCACTGAAATCTTTGTAACGAAGCGCTGGCATTTACCTTTAAAAAACAATTACTTCCGAAGCCGGTTGTTTGCCCTTTTCAGCGTTAGCTGCGGAGGATGATTATTCCCTTATTGTTAAAAAGGCTGACACAAATGTGACTTTGAGTAAAAACATCAGATTGATCCTGTCAACCTTTATTCACCCAGGTAGGTCAGCTGTGCACTAAATTCTCTTTTGCTGACCTAAAGAAATGGCAAAGAAGCAAATTTTATAAGAAAGGAGAAACTTTCCATGTACAGCCAAATTTACAAAACAAATGGTTTTGAAAGATTGGGGATAAAATTAATCCAATCAGAGAATGGCTTGACATTGCAAAGGTCAGTTATCAGTGGTTGACCCTGGAGATGTATTTTGAACTGGCCCCTTTGGAGCCTGTATGCAAACTCGGTCACAAGGGATAAGATTTAATTACATCATTTCTGAGTTTTTGACGGTCCATTGTGCTGTGCAGAGTGGAAGGGGTCTTGCATTGCCTTTCTGTATACTGTTACTGATTGCCTGGTTTTTCTCCTGAGGTTACAGTGCAATTAGAGGGGGCGCCTATTAGGGTAGAGAGAATTGTTATTGTAGATCGGGTGAAGGACATAGGCCTACTCTGTTTGACCTTGTGTGTCTGCTGCTTACATCAATAGCCCTTTATAAATGGTAACAACATTTTTAAACTGGGAAACACCAAACACCAAGCTGGCTGCTGCAAGTTAATGCTGCAAGTTAATTCTTTGTTGAAAACCATTGAGAGGTAAGGACAGAAAAAATCTTTAATTTCAACAATGCACTATAAAATACATAATAGATTCAACACAGATTTTACAGATAATTTTATTACTTGATTAAAAGGTTTCTTCTGACAGGCGTCATTTGGGAAACTGGGACGAGCGTCTGGGGATTCTGCAATATTCATGGGTCCGATATTTTATGGTCGAAAAGAGAAAGAAGACCAAAATTGGGTTTGTGTTCAAATAAAAAAAAGATTATATTAAAGTCATTAAAGGAGGTGCTGCCCTAAGAGTTTAGTTGTAAGGAATCTCAGTGAAGGCTTGACACTCATTGTAGAAAATGTATTGTTTTTTTCCAGGGTGCTAGTAGTTCAGTGTACCTGTTTCTAACCCCAGTGGGCAGGAGCCTGGTTATCTGGATCAGTTGCCAGGAAACGTGTTGCAGGCACAGCCAGCTCTTGGTTTGTTGCGTTTGGCACATTCTTTAGCATCTGGTTGGGAAAAGAGGAGCCTGGTTCTGTTTAGTCCTTTCTGATGTTACAGTGATCTTTTCCCTCAGGTCAGCCGTGTAGCTTGGTTTGTATGTGAATCGATCTGGCACAGTGACATCACCCCACAATCCCTGCCCCCCATCCCCAGAGACACGATAGAAGGACTATTCCCTTCAGGAGGGAAGTGTCTTTAACAGTGACGTATCGAGTCTCGTCAGGCAGTGGGTGTGAACCCCCCCCCCCCCCCCCCCTTAGACCACATGACTACATGTGTCAGCTTGATAGGAAAGGACTGGGAGTGGCATTGCACTGGACCACATTTCTCAATCCACTTTAATCAAATGAAACAAATCACTTTACTAAACCAGGACTCTGGTGGCTGACAGTACTGTATGACCAGCTTGTAGTGCAGCAGTGGCAAAAAAATATATAAAATAAAATAAAATAAATGAATCGAGTTCCAGAATCAAGATTCCAGATTTTTGTTTTTGCTCTTGATGCTGCTCCCTGGTCTGTGCCGCTGGGTATAATTAATGCAGGAGCGCATGCTGTGGGGGGGCCTGCATGCGCTGTAGGGGGCCTGCGCATGCTGGGGGGTGGGGGGGGGGGGGGGGGGTAGCGCGTGCTTGGGGCCTGCAGGAGCTCAGGCTCTCCATGCACAGCTAAGGCTGAGACAGGGAGAGGAGGGGAGGGGGGGGGGGGGGGGGGAGGGGGGGGGGGGGAGGATGAGAGGCTCGCTGTGG
Source organism: Anguilla anguilla (assembly GCF_013347855.1). Lineage (NCBI taxonomy): Eukaryota > Metazoa > Chordata > Actinopteri > Anguilliformes > Anguillidae > Anguilla > Anguilla anguilla. The sequence goes on from NC_049207.1 coordinate 5,081,143, forward strand.
TGGAAAACTCAGCACTTTAGAACTCCAGCGCCTGCCGTCGCCTCATTGGCTGGGCCGTTGCCGGGTTATCCGTGGTCAGGTCACCATGCCGGGTCAAGGCGACCATGCTGGTGAAAAAGCAGAACACAGAGGAGGCTGGAGGTGGCAGAATTGAGACTGGTCGAGGTGCTCTGTGATTGGGTGAAGGTGTCATTTTTTTCCCGCAGCTCATGTTAACCGTGTTCTCCTCATTCACGTACGGTACGGCTACGTATTGTAAATAAAATGCAACATTCAAGCAAGCACACTGAGCACAGGCAAAAACAAGTCATCAAGCAGTCCAAACGAAGTGGCATATTTGAAATAATAATGCTCTTATATGAAATAAAATATGAAAATAACTGACTTTAGCAATAAATAGAAATTAATGAATGCAATTATGAATGCATAAATGTTGAAAACATACTCAAATTTTTTTCTCTCTCAATAATTCATTTAATTTTAAATGCCAGTTTTAAGCCTCCAGTGCGTTTTGTGGGAAAAGCCGTTTAAAGAGCAAAGCCACATGCATTTCAAACGTATGTATGTGTGCTTTTGTTCGGCCCACATACACTCTTTATTCAGCCTGGAAATGTGCGGTGCAGTGTAGACACTGTTCTACTTACCTCCCTGCCACCTCTGCCTCGTCTCCTGTGATCTGTTCGCTATGGAAACGGGTCCTCTGATGTTCCGGCGCTACGTTTTGGGGGGGACGCGTGTTTTTGTACCGTGTTAATCCATCACGACAATGCAGTGACTCACCCTCACATCTGCTCCAAGAAAAGAGTGGTGACACACTCCTCCAGCAAGAAGGAGCTGGCGTCATACGTCCAGAGAATAAATTACCTTCCACACCGGCTCTGCTTAAGTGTTGCTGTGTTTGAACCTAAATGATCACACTTTGAAAGGTGAGCACAGAGCGATTGGATTTAAATTGTTAAAGGTACCCTGTACTGGGATGGGACCTCATGTCTTTAATAAGTGAAACCTTTACCCCTTCACTATGCAGAATTGGCAAATTCAGAACAAACAAAAAAAACGAACAGACTTAACAACTGCGTGATTGTTATTTGCACCTTGTTAACAGCCAGTAACGTGAGTCACTGCAGCCAGGGCGATTCTCTCTCTCTCTCTCTCTCTCTCTCTCTCTCTCTCTCTCTCTCTCTCCCTCTCAAAGTGCTGAGGAGCTAATCGCCGCTGAAGCTTATGCTTTTTTCCCTCTAATCTCGCCTGGGCTACCATGGCAACAGGGACGCGCTGGCTGAGGCGATGCTCTGCCACGCTGCGTGGGTCTCGGTGGCGGTGTTGGCGTTGTCGCTTACTCTGTAGCAGACACGTGCAGTCAGACCCCCCCAGAGACCCCCCCCGGGGGTCAGGTGGATGAACAAACACATCCGTACTTCATTAGTCCCCAATCCGATGAGCTCACCCTTTATGGGAACACTTACACCCTCTCTCTCTCTTTCTCTATCTCTCTCTCTCTCTCTCTCTCTCATTTATATTCTTAAATGGGCAGCGCAAATAATTGCTGACATCATAACAATAGACGAGCTTCAGAGAGGGCAACGTTGCTATGACTCTGGTTTTTTTTTTTGTTGCCAGTACACACTGTAGGATATCAGGTTATCAGCTACAGAACATGTCTCGAGAGTGCAGTGTCATTTGAGAGCAGCTGTATCGACCTTTTTCAGAAAGGGCAGCGTTTGCAACGGTTGTGCTCTTGACAGTGAACGTTCCCTCTGGAGAACCTTCCCTCCCGGTCGCCCGTGGCGATTGCAGAACAGCACCGCCTCCCCTTGGGTGTCGCACGGGGGAACACTCTGATCATCAAAAAGTGTGAGATCATCAATGTGGCACTCACGAGAACAGTGCTGTCACATACAAGATGTCCTGAAACTCCAGAAAAAAAAGAAGAAAAAAAATCTAACAACCGCAAGTTGAACTGAGCCCTACTCGTGCTTGCTGTGTTATCGGTTGTGGCAATCACAGTGGTATTTTGCATCCCTTGCGGTTTGTAATACGCGCTAATGCGAGTGACATCGCTTCGTGATCCTGACGCTCGCATCTGCGGGGAAAAAGCTCGCTGCTTCAGCGCTTCTTATGTCGGCTTTGCTAAATGTGCAAATTATGGCTGCGATGGTCCCAGCGTCCTTTGCAACGTGCTGCTTCTTGTGCCGGTTGGGTACGCCTTTGTAGCTCGTGTAGACGGCAAAGCATCGTTTGCCTCTGTTCTGGAAATGCAGTGCATCCAGTGGGAGGGTGAACAGGGGGGCTTTTGCAGATAATTGCATGCTGTGGGCCGGGTACCCATGGTAACCCCAGCCCTAAAGCTTTGTCACCTGTCTTCTCTGTTGCATATTGAAACACGGTGAGAAGAAAGGCCCTCCAAGGGAAGTGTCATGACTCACGCTGCGTGTACATGGATCTTACCCTCCACTTGCTCATGCACAATTCCCCCCCCCCCCCCCCCACACACACCACCCCCCCCCCAATGTACCGAGCGTCTATTCTCATCTCCAGGCATTTCCTTCATAAAATCCCTTCTGTGCTGCCCATCTTGTCACTTTAGTCTGCTCACAGGTCTGATTTAATGGGGTGGGTATGTGGGTGGGTGGGAGGGTAGATTGGGGGCGGAGTAAGCAATCTACTATCGGCAGAGGCAGAGAGTTCAGGCTTAAGGATTACAGATGAACGACCCAAAAAATCAGGGATTAGTTTTAGAAGAACATCCAGTTCCTGTTGTTTGACTGGGGTTGGTAGGCTACTGTCGCATGCTTTCAGCTGTCCAAACTGCGCCACCTGTTTTACATCCCAGCTTGGTGTCTGAAAAGCATGAATAACTGATCTTTATGGATGAGAACTGAATTGTTCCATTTTGTGGGTTATTACCTGAGTCGGTCTGTGTTTGGCGCACACCATTCAAGGCTTAGCTCTGTGTGTAAAATCGGACATCTGACTTGAAGTTAGCTGGTTCAGCCCCCATCTAAGTGCTGTTAATGCAACCTTTAGCACGGTACTCCACCTCCCTTGCGTCAGTAAATATCGTACCGTTTATGCTAATGCGTAATATGACAATGACATGCCACCCCGGAGAGGAGTGTCGACTCACCGATGAGACCAATAAAACTTGTGCAGATTTCAAATGGCTGAATGTTGCTGCAGGGTGATGCACAATCTATTTCCCCCTTGCCTGTGGGGGAAAGGTTTCACCCACCTGCAAGAGGTGAAGTGATCTGGTGCAGGAAAATACTTATGCTAATAATGACTTTGTTATCTTGAAGTTTTGTCCCAGCTAACAACTCTGTGCTTTGGAGGTGACGTTAAGTCCATGTTAGGGTGAAATTATCGCGTTCCCTTGCATTCATAATGAGATGGCACAGGGTAATGCCCTAATCAGACAGACGCAGGTGCAGATCTTGAGCACGCATGACTTGCATGACATGCTTGGATGTCACAACAACCAGATTTAACCTACAGGTAAAAATAAAAAATCCCTTTAATCATTTCTGCCAATTAGTTCTCATTCATCCATTCAGGAGGGTAATTAGGGGATAAAAAAGACAAGTTCAAAGAGACTGTTTGAAACTGTCTCCCGCTAGGTGAGATTACTGTACTGTATAAACTCAGGGTTGGAAGTGAGGGTAGAGCTAAACTCTCATTAACTTAGACAATGGACCAGCCGTATATTCTGCATGTGATTATTATGGCTTAGATGAACGGGCAAAAATCAAGATGACATTAGCCTATTATATTCAGTTGTTGTTTACTGCAAAAAACATTGAGTTGCTCTTCATATTAAGTGTGCAGTGAGGCCAGTGTAAATTCACAGTGAATTCTCAGTAAAAAATGTGTAGCTTCTATGTCAGTGCATGTACTTTTGAAGGGTTTGGGTTTAAGTTTATAGGTAAGGGGTCCAGATGGATTTAGATAACTGAACTGAATTTACTTGTGTATCACATTATCAATTTTATGGTGGGTTTTTGTAACTAGAAGTTGTTATTATTTACTGACATACTTTTTAGTTATATTTAAATGACTGATATTGTATTGTATTGTATTCTATGTAATACGTATTGACGAGCAAACGCGTGTCATGTGATTTTGTTTACCAGAACATTTTACGTGGGGATGCAAGATATTGGATAGGATATGCATGAGCATACACAGATGGCTTTTAGTATCTCATTCATTATGCTTACAATAAAAAGAAAATAAATTATTTCATGGAATTAATAGATTGTCATATTTCCGTAAATAGTGCATTCCGTGAATATTTCATATTTTGACAGGCATGATTATTAGAAATAGAATGCTTTATTATTACTTGTGGGGTATTTCATGATTTCTTCCCCTGGATTTGTCTCTCTACATTCAGTGTATTCTCCCATCCAATATGTATACTTATAAGCAGGTTCCATTGCACTGTGAAAATGAAATTACTGCAACTGGTCTCTTCACTTGACGCATGGACAGCTACCATAATTAAGCCTGCTAGATTTGTATAATCATGTTTACAGCGTCTTAAGAAAAGAACATCCTCTTTAAAAAGCAGCAGAATGAAAATAGCAAAAAATGACATTACTTTCATTTAGATGTCACAACAGGCAGCTTTTCGCTGGGGGGGGGGGGGGGGGGGGGGCTCACTTAATACATCTAATACATTTGCAAAGCAATGCTATCACTAGTACTACCCAGTAAAATTTCTGTGTTAGTTCAACTCTAACAGTTTATGTGTTTCCAACAGTGTAATCATGTGTAAATGTGCAGCAAAATGAGTGAAATGTGCATCCGAGTTGACTTAACCAGTATCATTTTATTGTGTACTGCTGCTAAGCATTTTAAAGACATGCCCCATAGAGGAATTCTACTGCACGGGTGACACTGCAGCCAGCCTAATTTGCAGGTACCTTTGTCTGCAAAATAGTGAATATTTTGTCCATAGTGCATACTGAGACTGTTTCATGATTTTTGCAAATTTACTTATGATGGCCAGTATTTAATCGCCAAATTTATATAGGCTAAAATTATTATTATTATTATTATTATTATTATTATTATTAATAATATTAGTAGTAATTGAGTATTAGTAGTAGAAGTATCTCTGTGAAATGGGCCTTTCAATGCACCTAGGGATGAATTATGCAAGAATATAAAACCAATATCAATTGTTTGGTTGGGCACAGTAGCAATTAAACATCTGAGTGCACTGGCTCCTGACTTGGCTCTCATTTGAATTGCTGATGTGTTGTGATGCTGGTTTGTCTGATGGGTTCATGACTCATCACCACACTGCATGCTGGGATAGGCTCCAGCACCCCCCCCACGACCCTGACCAAAAATAAACGGTTCAGAAAATGGACCTGTAAATGGATGGATGACCATAACAGGCTGCCACAGAATAACAAATGGAGATGTGAGCACTACCTGAGAACCAAGATGGAGTCTGCAATTAGATGCAGTATTTTCTAAGTCTTTATATGTATTCAGTTTGTTTAAAATGGTGGCCACAGGTTCCCGAGTAGCTCAACTGCACATCCTGGGCCCTGTAACACGGACAGTCAGTAGTTTTTAATTGTGGGATACGTCTTTCTCTGCTAACTGTGACCGAGAGTCCGCGGCGACAGGACAGGATCGGCTTTGTGTCGCGGTGTGATAATTCTGGGAACTTCCGCGGTGGCGAAAAACGGATTTTTCATGAATCGCACTGTGCTGAATGTCGGAGCTTGTGAATAAAAACACCGTAAAATATCTTCACGAAAAAAAATACGAGAGCGCGGAACGCCCTTGAGGCACTATCGACCACACGGCGCTGAGCCCGATTGATTTTGGCAGGTCACATTTCTGAGCGCGTGGAGCGCACCGCTTTAGTTTAGTTTCTCATGACAGAGCTCTCTCCGTAGCGTAAGTGGCGGCGCTCGGGCTGTTTCTGGGCACGTCGGCGATGCTCTACTCTTACTCTTCTCCCGTTCTCCTTTTTTGCAGGCCAGCCCACGACATCAGTCTGGAGGAGTTCGACGACGAGGATCTGTCGGAGATCACGGACGACTGCGGGATTGGGCTGAACTACGATTCGGACCCGTACGAGAAGGTGAGGCACATTTTTTTTTCTTTTCTTTTTCCGGCACGTTCCCTGAGGGTTCAGGGAGGGACGTTTGAGGTCAAGAACGCCTGCTCTGTGTTTTCGATGCAGGTGACCACAGAGGGTTCACTCTGCTGCCGTTTCAGGACAAACACAGAGGCTCTGTGGACTCTGCCATACTGTATATTAGAGAAGAACAAGCCTGAGCAAAGCACAAATATAAAAACAACAACACACAGCTCAAATTTGTCCTCTGTTTTACTCTGACCATTCTGTTCTTGATGTAACTGAAGGCTGTAGCATGGGAGGTTCTGAGTTTAGTGGTTTAAAATGCAGGGACCCCAGTTTTGGTGCCCATCTCTTTGGCTTGATGTTCTCATTTGATATATTTCTGTAAAAGGTAATTTGGGCAAAGCGGTACACAGATGAGAGCAACTGATCGGGGAGGTCTACTATGCTACACATATAGAATTACTTATGTATGCAAGATGATTAGATACTTGACACAAAAATAGAAATATATTGAAACATTAATATGAGTGTACAGTAAAATGACTCCCAAAACATTTATTATGGAAGACAATCACAGCCCAGAGCAGCCCATTTCCATATATCAAAATGGGCCCACTTAGACCTATCCAAGATGGACACCTGCAGATCAATGCAGAGACAGCTTGCACTCTGTCCTACTGCACTTAGCTCGCTCTAACAGAGGGTACGAGTGAGAGCAGGTTTGTATGCTGGTCTACCACAGGCTGTTGCATAAGCAGCCCTGAGAGCTATTTTTACCTCCTCTCCTGCTCGGTTACGGGAAGCATGTTCTGCGCCCCTGTGATTTGCATCTTAAGAGAAGTACAAAGCCATGGATTATTCTGCATGAACAACAAAAAGTGAAGGTGTTGTTAAATCACGCGCAGTAATATTAGGCAGCCTTCACGTCTGAATGCCTCCGTGAGTTCCAGACTGGGGTGTTTATTTCTTCCTCTCGTGCTTTTTGACTATTCTGCCGTGTCTTGTGACTGAGATCTCACCCTGATTCGTGGTGGTTTGTGGTTCCGTCTCCTGAGTGGTTGGTTCCGGCTCTGAGCGAGGCAGGCCGGTTGCCATGGTGATCCACGCCTTTTTTTTTTTGAGCCGCTCGCCTCCACAGAAAATGGGACGGGCACTCACCCCCGCGAGCCCTCCGCACTCGTACACTCGTTACTCTCTCTGACCTCCGTGGGGAACAGGGTTGAGTGGATTTACGCATCCGCCCAATCACCCTCCATCCAGAGAGCGTCTGCGGAAGGATTTTAACCACCAGTTTAACCTGAAATGACCTCAAAAACAGGCCGGAGCACACCCTGCTGGAGCCTGATCACTCCTGACAGAGCTCATTCAGATCCCTCCGCCCGCACGGGGAGGGCGGGGTTAGGAACTACGCCATGGTCACATGGTGCCTGCTGCCATGACGACCCCGGCGGCGGGCTTCCCTGGCCCACGGGGTCAGGCGTTGGCGCAGCCCTTGGCGGGCGAATTAGCATCAATGTTTGAGCGTGAGGGAGCAGGACAGACGGGCACCAGACAGGCCTGGACAAGTCTCGCTGGAGGAGAGAGAGCAGGGGAGGCAAAGCCTTCTGGACATCAGCCACTCTGCCCCTGGCTTATGAGCTGGAGAACCATATTCTTACTCTCCTGTGAGAGCTGCAAGGGTGGAGGAGAGAGTCGCACTTCCTGCATGCGTTTGGACCAGCTCACCGTACAGCTGAATTCGTCTCGTCTGCAGAACCGTTTTTCAGTTGGTTAATGTTCTGAGGGTTGCTTAGCTACAGCCAGTGGGGTGCTGCTCTTCGTCGCTCAGTTCCTCTGCCTGTAAAAGTTGTTTGTATGCAGAGCCTAATAACCAAGGCACACCGCCAGCTGGGAAGTAAAGTGATCACTTAATAGATTTTACCCTCTGACAAAACAGTAATGTAATCTACTTTGAAGCTGTCATCCTTCCCCCCCAAAGTCCTCAGTCATCATCACTCAGCCCCGTACACCTATCACTGCAGTGAAGAATTCCTAATATGCGTTCCCTTTATACAGTAAGCAAAGCAGGGTGCGTTTTCCTGAAGAGTCCCTCTAGGGGTGAGACACACTGGCTGAAAGTTCTCTTCGCCGACGCAAGGCTTTTGTGTTTAGCCCTCCTGCGTCTCCGTCCGAGTGTGTTTTATGGAGGTACACATGGGGGAAGCGCGCAAGCTTTTACCTTTTAGCCGCGGTAAATGTTTTATGTAACGGTGGCGCGTTGCCACGGCTGCAGTGAAGGGTCAGGTGACCTGCCGGAGCTGCCGCCACCGCTGCTGCTATGCAGAGGTCGAAGAGCCGCGCGGTGACGGCATCATCGGGTGAACCGGCGGGAACAGGACGTGGGGACGCTTGCGGGGACGCTCACCGCTACGTTTTAATTTTGCTCGCTTGTCGGAGTGGATATTTTTAGACGGACTGACGGAGATGAACGGAGGCGGCCGGTCCCCCCCCCCCCCTTCCCTCGTGCCCGATACAGGACCCGTCACTGCTGCAGTTGAGACCGTGACAGATTTATGCTGATTATACGCCGTAAAATGCAGAGACCGGGGGGATGCCTGTTTCAGAGCAAGCGGCCATTGCCCCAGAATAGCTCAGAGTGATTGTGCTCTCAAGCTAACAGGCAGGACTCTCAAAAAAAAGATCAGGCTACCGTGACTATTGACTGTGACTACTGACTATCCATCAGTGTTTGTTTCACTGTCCTTGAGGTGGCACATCAGAGGACTTGTGGAAGCTCTTCAAGGGCAAGGGAAGTGGAAGGGAAGTGACATCACTGACATGTAAAGGAGCAGGGTTTTCTTGCAACACGTGTGGCACATATACAGCATGTCACATTTTGTCCGGGCAAGCGGCTTTGCTCCAGACACGGAAAATGTAAATGTAAATGTCATGGTAAGTGTCACTACACGCGCGTGAGAAGTGGACAGCGCTGTGGTGATATGACGCATCGGGCCACTGAGTCCCGGTCTGATGACATCAGCCTTGATGTGCCCGGAGACGCTCTCTCCTCTCATTGGTTTTTCTGCGACCGCACGACTGGAGTGGATCCTATGCCTGACCCCCAGCTACAATCCTCCGCCTACACATATACAAACGTGCCATATCTTCTGTGTGTTGCCTTACAAAAAATTTTTGTAAGGCAACACACAATACATACTTTTAATATGTTATATCCATAGATTTCTATTATTATTGTTATTATTCCACAATTCTCATTCGGCAGTGACAATAAGAATTGTGCAAGAATCAAGTGACATGAATTCTGATCCAAGTAACTTTCACTTCAGCTCAATTAATGGCCAGACGGATTCCTGCTGCGCTGCCTGGCTAGTGAGTAATACCTTTAGGAGCAGGTTGCCAGATTTCTAATCCAAGTAACTACTTCAATTAAGCAATTACTCCCCATTGTGGAATGAGAGCTAAATTCCCCCTTGCAGCTGGCATCCCGTCTCAGCTTTCTAGCAAAATACTTGGAAAGCACTGCTCTATGTTCACAGCTCCCTTTATCCACAGTGTGAGAGAGCCACATGGTTTTACTGCAGCACAGCAGTCCTCACAGGAAGTAGGCTGGCACTGAGCACAGGAAGTTGGCCTAGTCTGAGCACAGGAAGTAGGTCTGCACTGAGCACAGGAAGTAGGCCTGCTCTGAGCACAGGAAGTAGCCCTACCCTGAGCACAGGAAGTAGGCCTGATCTGAGCACAGGAAGTTGGCCTAGTCTGAGCACAGGAAGTAGGTCTGCTCTGAGCACATGAAGTACACCGGTACTGAGCACAGGAAGAAGACCTACACTGAGTACAAGCAGATTGTGGATGTGCATGTTTTTTGGTTTTCTGTACATTTGTTTGCCCACATTTTTACGTTGTGACTTATTTAGCCGATGATCAGATTGATTGAGTGAGTCAAAATGTGTACAGTGATATTGTCTATACATTCTCAATACATTATGTTTGTGGAAGATTTGATACAAATGACACAGGACGAGACTGACGATCAATAAATAAATCAATTTTCGCGTTCTGGTACGGATGAGACAAAACAAGCGTATCAAATGTCTCCTGAGAAAAGGGGTGGGGCGTGAGTGGTTACTATGGCGATGGTACCCCGGGAGGGCTGATGTCACGTCTCTGTGTGGCCTGCTGCTCAACTGCAGCAGAACCGCCAGACCTCTCCATTACTGCAGTACCAAAACGGGTCAGCGTCTGAAATAACACACAGCAGTCTGCACCCAGCAGCTCAGACCTGTACTACACACACACACGCAAACACACACACTCAGACCTGTACTACACACACACACACACTCAGACCTGCACTACACACACACACACACACTCAGACCTGCACTACACACACACACACACTCAGACCTGTACTACACACACACACACACACTCAGACCTGTACTTCTCACACACACACACACACACACTCAGCCCTGTACTACATGCACACACACACACACTCAGACCTGTACTACACACACACACTCAGATCTGTACTACACACACACACACTCAGACCTGTACTACACACACACACACACTCAGACCTGTACTACACACACACACACACTCAGACCTGTACTACACACACACACACATTCATTATTCAGGCTGACAAAACATAAGATGCACAGCACCCTTCTGAAAGCCTTGTGTGGGGAAAAAAAGAATGCGTTTATTTTCTAAACCATCGCCGAGAGGGGAACATTTTCCAACACTTTGACACACAGCCTCTGAGTGAGGGGGTCCAGGGAGTCAGGATTGGTGGGCGCTTTTTCTCTCCCAAAATCAGCCAAGCGCCCATTTGTCACCTCTTTAATATTTTCACCTCCTATAAAAATGCAGTTTGTCCCCCCCCCCCCCCCCCCCCATCTGCCATGTATCTGCGGTAAACTAAGCCCCATTGGGCTTGGCGTACCGCGGATGTATGGTGCAGTGCGTAAGTATTTGGACTGTGACACGTTTTTTTTTGTTTTTTTTGTTATTTTGGCTCTTTACTCCAGCACATTGGATTTGAAGTAAAACGGGGACTATGAAGTCTGCAGACTGTGTAGGCTGTCTGGTTTAATCTTAGGGTATTTACCTCCATATCGAGTAATCCGTGTAGGAATTACAGTGTGGGAATATTTTATACATTGATTGATGTATACTGTATTAGCCTGATGCTAAATAAGTGGCTGATTTTAAGTGTAGCACACTCTGAAAACTGTTGTGTTTATATTTTAACACCCCCCCCCCCCCCATGTCTATTTGAGGACAACACATTTTGAGCTAAATCTGTATTTTTTAAAATGTATTTCCAGCTGAAAAACTGTGCCTCTGTGTGTTTTTATGTGAGTTTTAATAATTGAATTGCATTCTTACCAATGAGATTGAGGAAGGATTCAGCCTTTGATTAAAATCCTACGAGGTGCCTCCTCTGTGAGTGTGTAAGCTGAAATTTACATTCGCGCTGGTGCATTGAATGTGCTGTTCTGCATCGCTGTCCCAGTAGCGCCAAACTACTTTAGAAAATGAACTGAAGGGAAGATGATCATATGTGACCGTATTTCAACACTGACTGGGGAATAAGGCGTGTTTACTACCCACCCCCACCCCCCCCCCCCCCCCCCCCCCCGCCAACCCACCCCCCCCCCCCCCTTCAGCAGCCCCAGGGCTCAGCGTCTGGCTGCGGGCTGATTTGGACCTTGTTGTATTTGATTAATTGCCCAGCGCGTGTCCATTACTCTTCCCCCCCGATTGTGTCAGGAGACTGAGAGATGAATCGGCTGCAGTAGAGGACAGTCTCGGGAGTCACGCTCCTCGGAGGCAAAGGACTAAGTGCACAGATGAAGCATGAAAACAACTCTGTGTTAGGCACATACACACACACACACACACACACACATACACATGTATGCACACACACACGTATGCTCACACCACACACATATACACGCACACGTGCACTCACACACAACACATGCATGCACATGCATACAGCCTTACAGGCACAACTTGGTTCTTTCATTGTTTCCATATCAACTGAATTTTGGCAGGGTTTTCCCTCATGTGTATTTTATTTATTCATGTTGTAATATATTCAAAATGTGTGCTTGATCCAACCCCCCTCCCCCTCCCCCCAGTGATTATAAACTGTTCTACCAAAATATCACAGTAACTCAAATTGTTCCGGAACATTTTGTTTGAGGAGCCATTTTGTATGCACAGCATTGCTACTAAATGTTGGCCAAGGTGATGGAAAATATAGTGGAATATAATGTTTCTATTTTAAGCACTGCGTATTAAAATGACCTCTTGACTTAAATATCTCTAGCAGTTATCATTTAGTTCCTATTTCATGCATTATTGGTTGTTGACGGCAGAGCAGCAGTTCATAAGTTGAGTTCTGTTAAACTCACAGAAATGCCTCAGTCCGGCCTACTGGGTCTGGAAGCCTTTCAGATACAGACAAACCCGCTGACTGTTATATCTGCCTCCCGACCCTCTGCTGTCTGCTCATTCTGAAACCAAGCAACCCACGACAACAAAAATTAATTAATAAATAAATAAATTCAGCAACCGGAGTAGACAAAAACTGGAATACTGGGCTGTGTAAAGAATCAGACTTCTTTTGTGTTGGATGTTTATGTGGTTATCAGTCTGTGGACAGTTTCAGCATTGTAGAGTACATTGTTTATGAAAGCTATGTTCACAATGTTCATGCCTATCTCCATTGCATACAGTACTTTAGCCTATATGACGAGCTCATTTGGGTACTTGAGCTTGTCATATACCCTTTTCTGAGTTCTTTGTTCTCAAATGCAGGGAACAGAAATAAGTAATGTACATGAGATACACACATCTTGATGTCTGACCTTTAACCCTTCAAGGTGTAAGATCACAAATATGTGATTAGAATGTTCTTAATTGAACATTCTAATGCTGATGTCACAATCACTACTGGTAATTGAAAGCAATGGAGTTCTAGAACACTGACTTAGAATTTAGAAAGAAATAAACATTGCAAAAAAACCTACTCGTCAAAGGGTTAAATGAATCAACTAACCTCTGCTGCTTGTCGGTTAGTGGGGGTCTGGCACTCAAACATCTGCCAGGGGTCTAGACAGGTAGCGGCCTGCTGTGTTCTGTGATCCAATTAAGAGATAATGGGGGCCTTTCCGAGTTTTCATGTGGCTATGATGGATAATACTGAGGACCATTTTCCAAATCCCTAGGCATAGGCGCTACTATGGCTACTCCTTCCACTTCCAATAATAATAATAATAATAGTAATAATAAAAATAATGAAATAAGTGTGTGTGTGTGTGTGTGTGTGTGTGTGTGTGCATGCATGTGTGAATGTGTCTCTGTGAGTAAGTTAATGGAGGATGAGTTTAAAATCACTGGGGGGGGGGGCTTCTGTTCTTGAACAGAGGGAGTAATTGCTACTGTCAATCAAACACCCTAACCCCCCACCTCCAACATACACACACACACACACACACACACAAATACACACACGTAAACAAACACATAGGCAAGAACCCAGAAACATAAATAGTAATAAAGGTGTCCGTTTAGCACTACAGGATGAAATGGAAGCGCAGTGTGAGTGGGTAGCAGGTGCGGAGCGACAGCAGGTGCTCTGACCCGAGCTGAAGTGGCCCTCCTGTCGGGAAGGAGCGCTGCTTCTTAAACTGGTCGCCAGATGTACCGCAAATTGTTACCCATCATGCTCAGCTGCTGGGCCTGCTGGCGCCAGAGGAGACTCAGTCCAGATGTCCTTTGTGGGCTCTGTATTCTAAACAACACTGATGACATCATTATGTAGTATATCTCCTCCTCTGTTGACTAAGGAAAGCACTTTTCCCTCCACATATCAGTTGACTGACAGGAGAAAATGTAATTCTTAACAACAGGGACCCCTTATTGGTCAGAGGAAAAGATACGCCGTTCTAATGATTGTCATATGTAAATTCACTGCTAGTGGCTGGGTATAAATCAGTACCTTTACAGTGTGGCAGAGCGTCTGTTTATCTCAGGCAGTCTTGTCTCTCGCCTGAGATTCTGAGAAATCTTCTACCCTGATCGTTCTGCATTCACGTGAGGCGCATGGTGATTGCAATTGCAGCTTTGGATTTATGCGTTTGCATTATCAGAGCCTGTGATGGACGTCAGTCTTGGCTGGTGAGGAAAATGGTGGCGTTGTGAGGTAGCTACGAGTCATGGAACATTCCAGAGAGTTGAGTTTTTCCCCCCATTTTTTTTTGCTTTCCTGATATTGGTTAAACCCCAAATTTTTTAGATTTTGCCATTACTGTGATTTTTCTGTCATTACCACTCATTCTCTCTCTCTCTCTCGCTCTCCCATGCTCTCCTTTTCTTTGTAAATCTATATCGCTCTCTCTCATTCACTCACTGCACAGCTAACATTGTAAAATGTTAATGTGCTTGGAGCCTGATTCAGCATATAGGAAATCATGCTTTTTACCGTCATGATTACTTATAATCAGTCTTGTTTATGCCTGTGTATTCTCAGGTAGCTGTCAGGTTACAAGCTAATATGCTCTGCTTCCCACCACCCACACAATATCAGATTATGCTCACAGCAAACAGACTTCAAATATTTGAAAGTTTGGTTTCCACCTCTTGATTCACCCAGTTAAATTATGAGTCTGTCAAAGCAGTGTTACTGTTTCAAGGTTATGCTATCACCACAAATAATACCCGAAGACAAATTCATACAGTGTTGTGGTGTACTTCATACTTAAATTGAACTTTTTGGTACAGGCTGCATTAACTGGCTGCGACTACAAACATTCTTTTAAATCTGTTGAAATCGTTATTCTTTCTTTTTTTATTTTTTTTTAACCAGCCCTCAGTGCTTTTGCCAACATTATCATTTGTGGTTAAAATTTACAGGTTTAATTCTGGCATGGTCCTCCTCAATATAATATGTCGCTTTCTATGAAGAAATTCAGTTTTTATGATTATGGTGAAAGGTCTGAAAATAATTACTTGACTGAACTCCGGACTGGTAATTGAGTTAACAGCACAATCGTACATTGTTAGTCAAACGCTGAAGATGGAGGACTCAGAGTAGGAATTATTTTCAGTGGGTGGATTAAGGCACATTATAAGTGAGAAATGATCCCACCTTTGAAGGAGATGACTCAGAGGGAGAATATGTTTAATCGCTAACACTAGCACAGTGCATGCCTTATTTTAGGCCCACATTCAATGTATCTGCCACACTCTCTACCTTTAACTCTGGTTTTCTAATTTAAGCATTTTTGGAGTATCTGATTTTCGTCTTGTTGTCTGGGGATCTCTCTCTGGAGGAGAGGAGGGAAAAAAAAACACACTTACACTCGGGCTGAGCAGCAGTGGAGATGAAGACATTTGACACGAGCCGCCTGAATCCAGAGAGTAAAGACTAATCCAATCAAACGGGCCGCTGGACCGCTTTAAGGGAAAGGAGGGCCTCGCCAAGCCAGACACAGTAAAGGCCGGCCGGGGGGGGGGGGGGCATGTTGCAATGCTGCGGCCGATTCGAGGCTTTATCGCGTGCCATTTTACAGGCTGCGAGTGGGGGGGCAAAAACAAGATGTCGAACCGAACAGAGGGCTTTCATATGCCGCGGGGGCCGCCCGCCAAGCTGACGGCCTCCTGAGTCCGCCACGAAACCTTCCGATGGCGGGAGACGCGTTTGTCGAAAGGCGCGATCGTTCGCTCTCCTGAGTGTGTGTACCTAATGCTCATGTCTCTCTGGCATTACTGCGCGAGCTGCCCTGTCTTTCATGTTAAAAACGAAGGTGTACTGGGACAGTGAGATGATTCAGGCCAATCGGATTTTTTTTTTTTTTTTTTTACATTTGGTCTGCAAATGCATGAATTTAGTCAATATAGCTGCGAGCGTGCCTGTCGTATAGCACGCATTCATCCATTAAGCAAATCCAGGGCAATCCAGGTGAACTCCTTTCAGCGATTTGCTCTGAGGTGTTGGGATTGATTTAACTGATTTTTGATTAATGCGCCTGATTGGATGGGAGCCTCTGAGGGCTGGGATATTAATGGTGGCTGCCGGGGAACAGGCATCGTTCTGAGGCGGATGCACCATACAGGAGTCACGGAACATTCCGGAAAGCCGAGCGCTCTGCCCATCTTCTGTTTCCCTGTTACTCTGAGATGCACTTTATTTTTTTGCAACCACATGAGAACTTCATGGTGCTGAAGCAGTTAATAACTAAATATCTCTCTTCTTTATCTTTCTCTCTCTCGCATAATTTATAGGATTGCCTCATCCTGGAGAAAAACGATGTCCATCACCCCGTCTGCTCCTTCCAAGACGACTTCCAGGAGTTCGAAATGATCGACGACGACGACGAGGACGACAACGAAGAGGAGGACGTGGAGGAGGAGCCGGAGACCCCGCCCTCTACCTCAGTCTCGCCGCCCTCCTCTCCAGCGCTGGGCACGCTGCAGAAGAGCCGGCCAACCACACTGAACCTGACCGCCGCGGTCTCCCAGGTGACCGCAGCCGACCAACCAGCTCCGGCTCCCTGTCGCGCCCCGGAAGTGGTCATAATATTCTCGACTCATAAAACAGGAAGTGTCAGACAACACTTTTCAGCAGGATGAGTGCTTTCAGCGGTGCATTTCAGTGACACTGAAGACTCTCTCTATGTCTCTCTCTTGCTCTCTCTCTCTCTCCCCCTTCCTCCATCCCTCCCTCACTCCCTCCCTCTCCCCCAACCAGGACTCATTGAACAACAACAGCAGTTTATCTCCACGGAAAGCCAGTTGGCAGGATTCTGTCCGCAACCCCGCCTCTCAAGGTAAGACCACGTCTGGAAAGCTCTTTTTTTTTTTTGGTCAAAGGCATCATCTGTTTTAATTTGTCTGGGGCTAAGTGAAGGCTAATGCATATTAATCTCTTACAGCTCTACCACAGAGCCAAGGTGTCCAGTGCCTATGAATTGAATTGATTTGCATACAGACTGAGGCATGAATATTTCCTTTTGTGGGCAATGCCACATTGTAATGTATATTAGCTTATTAGTTTTCTGTCTCAGTTTATCATGTAATGAATCAAAATTACTCTCATCCTAGTCTTTTACCATTAACTAATAATAGAACTGGAAAATAAAATCTACTGTGCACCCTTATGCGAATCACGGTATTAATTTCCTACATCGTATAACCTCGTACAGCCTCTTTAAAATGCTGTTATAGATACAAATTTTTATAGTTATAGAAATGCTGTTATAGATTCAGGCTATATATTGTGATTTCGGGTGTAGATGGAAAATAAATCCCATTCTGGGTCAGATATGCTCGTGAAGAAGGTATTGTCATGAGCCCAGTTTTGTATCACACCATTTTTGTCCAGGACTGTGTCACATCTGGATGGGTGGGCTTGTTGTTTTTTGTTTTTTCTTACCGTAGGACGATTGTCCCCGGCCCATTCTTGCCTTGAAGATGCTGACCACGCCAACGGCCAATGTGCTGCCGCCCCGAGTCTCGAGTCCCAGAGCAAAGGTACTCCCCCAGAACAGCCCGGGGACACTGGCCACACTCGGTCACCCCTCAAACCTCTCCTGTACGACCTCGAGGGCAACCGACGGGAAAATCCGGAATACGGTAAAAAAAAAAAAAAAAAATTTGCCCAAGCCTACCCACGAAGCCCGCATCATGACCATCCCCCCGTTCACCACCATCTCCACTGCGTTCCTCTTTCTCTCTGTTTGCCAGGCATCCTCTAAATCGTCTCTCTCTTTCGACAGGATCTTTTGGTCAACACAAAACGTCCAGTGGGCCAGATAGCGGTGCGGAACCCAGCGCCGAACTCTCCGGATCGACTGAAACCGTCCCGACTGTAGAGGAAGCACAGAGCTCCGACACGGAGGTCGACCACGACCTGAACAGCGACTCTGCCAAAAGGTGCCAGTCCAGACAGACCAACGACACGTACACCGTCACCTCAGAGTCCGCCGCCGACCCCGAGCTTGAGAACGACGTCACCTTTGACGGCACGAGCAACTGTCTGTCCACGGCCCCGGTGGGCGGGGACGCCGGCACCCCTCTGTCTGACGAGGAGGAGTTCGACAAAGAATTCGACATCATGTGCAAAGAAGGCTATGATGACCCCGCCTGTAAAGGAGCAGGGGGTTTGTCCTACGTGGAGTTCCCTTCGATCGAGCCGTTCGAGCCAGCTTCCTTCTCCAGCTACGTGTCGTCCTCCAGCCGATCGGACGCGGACCTGGGGGGCGCCCGCAGCGAAAGTCAAGCGGCGCCTCAAGACGCTCCGTCCGCCGCGTCGCACGACACAAACTCTCCTTCCTCTGACCCTGGCATCGCAGACATGAACAGGAAATCTGGCAGGCGGTACGCGGCGTCCGACCTGAACAGCGACGACCTCAGCTCGCCGGGCTCAGACTCGGACATCGAGGGAGAGCTGGAGGCGGCCTTCGCCTGCGGCGGACCCCTGGTCAGCCACATGATCTCGTCCATCTCGGAGACGGAGCTGGACCTCACCAGCGACGACAGCAGCAGCGGACGCTCCTCCCACCTGACCAACTCCATCGAGGAGGCCAGCTCCCCGACCTCCGACCAAGAGCCGGAGCTGGAGCTGGAGCTGGAGCAGGACAGTGGGATAGTCGCCGTCAAGGCCGCCCTGCTACTCGGCCAGCCGGATCCTGTCAAAGACGAGTCTTCACCTATAGCCCCTTCAGAGTCACAGGTCCTGCCAGACCTTGAGGACGGCCAGGCTCAGCAAGGTCTGCAGGACGTCGACGACTCAGCCCGTGAGCACGAGCACGCCGTCGACCCAGACGAAACGCTGCCGCCCGCCGCCCGCTGCGAGGACGGCCTCTCCAGGCCGCTGGTCCTGAAGATTGAGCCTGACCACAGTCTGGAGAGCTTCAAGAGATCTTTCTACCTGCCCGTGGGCCCCAAACTCATGCCCACTGTCGACGACAGCGAGTGTGACTCGGACTCAGAGTCGGAGGATGAACTTAGCGAGAACTCGGACTCCCCCTGGCTCCTTAGCAACCTAGTTAACAAGATGATCTCGGAGGGCTCGTACCCCATCAGCTGCCCAGAGGACTGCTTCAAGAGGTCTCACTCCATCGCTGACACCATATCCCCATCCTCAGACCTGGAGACAGACGCTTTTAACGAGTCCATAGACACCGAGACCCACCCAGAGACAGCAGAATTTGAAGCGGCGAAGGGCGAAGTGCAGGTCGAAAGCTCAGAGGAAACTATGGACCCAGGTGTGAGAACGAGTGCAGATGGTATGGAGGCCCCTGCAGCCGTGGACAGGAGGATGACCTCAGGGTCTGAAGAAGATGTGCCGGAAATGAACCCTAGATCAAGCCCCTGCCTGTACCTCAGTAACCCCACCAACGACATGATCAGCCCAGTCTTCATGGACGGATACGACACCAGGATAGCGAATCAAGTGGCCTCTGAACTGGACTCGAACCAAACTCACCGTGCCGTAGACTCCAAAAACCTGCGGCAGGAGGAGGCGGAGCCCAACAATGATCTCTCGATGGAGATGAACAGACTAGAGTCGCCGTGTCCCAGCGAGAGCGTGGCGAGCGACAAGGACGACGGGCGCGAGCAGAAGGAGGAGGTGAGCGCGATGGACCGCATCAAGGAGATAAAGAACAGCCTGACCCTGGACATCCCCACCGCCCAGACCAACCGCTGCTTCAGCTTGACCTACTCCACCGAGAACGAGGAGGACTCCCTCTACCCCTTCGGCGACGACTACCTGGACAGCTGCCCCCCCGTGGACGACAGCGTGGAGGAGCTCCCGCCCGCCGACGCCCTGAGGGCGGCCCGGCAGCTGGACGAGTCCCTGGCCTACGACTCGGTCAAGTACACGCTGGTGGTGGACGAGAACACCACGCTGGAGCTGGTCAGCCTGAAGCGCTGCACGTCCGTCCTGAGCGAGGACAGCGAGGTCTCCGGGGGCGACGACGACGACGACCGCCGCCACCTGGAGCTGGACGACGAGTTCGGGCGGGGCGGGGAGCGGCCGGAGGACGAGGTCCTCAGCTCCTCAGAAGACTCTTCCCCCGAGGCCGACGCCCCCTTCTCGAAGAAGTTCCTCAATGTTTTCGTCAACAGCACCTCCCGTTCTTCCAGTAAGCACCCATCCAGAGGAGTATGATTTCCTTCTAGGAATTGTGTGTTTATTGTTTTTTGTTTTTTTATTGTTTTTTTTAAGTTTTTGTACTCTCAAGATAACATGTCACAATTCATTATATCCTATTAGAATCTGTCAAAGCATTGTTCAGTGATTTGACTTGGAATTACAACCATAAGGGTGGCTCTTTATTTTTCACAGTCATCAATCCTCCTGCTGTTTTTGCCATTGCAGAGATAAGCCTAGCCTTAAGGCTATGCTTATCAGCAGACAAGCCCCCCTTTTTTAATTGCATGTCACATTGACTTGTGGTCTCATTTATATTCTTTGAATAAGGTCAATACTCTCCTCATGCATGTTCCCAGAAGATGCCATTCTGTCTAAAATACACAGATATCTTTTCAGTCCGTTAGGCAAATAATGGATTAAAATTCAATTACGCTCTGACATTAATTTAAGTGTCAGGGGGTCTGTAAAAAGAATGTCGCCGGTCTGTATGCATACACAGATAGTATCACATTAGAAGAGATTAAAAAATCACAGCTGGGTGGCTGGGCGTTATTAAAGAAGAGCCTCCAAAAATCCCATCAGCTTCAAAAACAAAGAGAAGACACATTGAATGCCAAACTCAAATTTTGGGTCAGTTTAAATAAAATGCATTTTGCAGAAACACTGCAAGATTTATTTTCCTTAAGCTGGCAACATTACAAACAAGATGTTTTTTTATTTATTTAGCTGTTGCGAAGTTCTGTGTTAATTCCATTGCTTGGCATTGGAACACTTGGCACAAAGGGCCTGCGCTCTGAAAAACGGAGTAAATTGCCTAATTAATTATTTAATCCATTATTTCAGATTACATTTTTTTTTCAAAAAGGTATGATTTCTTTAAATTTTTCCAAATCGAGGTTCAGGAAAGGGGTTTGATGGGACCTACCAAGTCAGGAGCTCTCAGATTTGTAAATTATTGGTGCATGAGAACAGTTTTACAGACATTGAGAGACCTTCACTCACTTCACACATTTATTTTGGTATGTGATCACGCCTCATTCTGTGCCGGGTATAATGTGATGTTGTATCTCACCCAGGCACAGAGTCCTTTGGCCTTTTCTCCTGTACAATCAACGGCGAGGAGAGGGAACAGACTCACAGAGCCGTGTTCAGGTGAGTAATACTACGGGTCGCTCAGTCCATGGCTTTCCGCTATGCCAGGGGTCCTCAATCTTACCCAGAAAGGGCCGGTGTGGGTGCAGGCTTTCGCTCCAACCAAGCAGTTGCAGACCTGATTCTACTAATGAGCCACTAACGTCTTTGCTAAGGACCTTGATTAGTAGAATCGGGTGTGTTACTGCTCGGATTAAACAAAAGCCTGCATCCACACCGGCCCTCTCTGGATAAGATTCAAAACCTCTGCGCTATACTCTCAAGTTCCAAAAAGCTCCTCTTGTGTCTCCACAGAGGATGACCCTTTCCAGTTTAAGGGTTCTTTGTCAGGCAAAATGGTTCAATCTGGGAGCTTGCACAATTTTCACACCTGCCTTACAGGGTTCCATAAAGAACTAAAAAGGGTTCTCCAATGGAGACAAGCCAAAGATCAATTTTCTTTCTGAAAGTGTACTGCTGTTTGCTCAGTCTTGTGCTAGGGATGATAGTTTTCAAATGCGAGGTGACACAGGCCACAGGAGCAGGGTGTGGTGACATCAGCCTGATGGTACGCCTCTGGGGATTAACTCGAGAAAGCCTGGAGATCGCATCAGAGACATGTGTGAAGCAGAGCTTGTCACAGGGGACATCTCGCCGTGAAAATAATATCTCTGGAACATTACAGAATGCAGACATAATGGGAAGCAATTATGAAACTGGCCTGAGGCTGTTTTCCATGCACAGTTGTAAGATGTACTGATATAATTTTATTTGCATATTTTAGACTTTTTTGGGTGTGTTAGTTATTTTACGGCATTATTTGATTTTAAATGTAAAAGCAAAATGATTTAAAAACATCTATTTTATCGAAACTGAACATCCTTCATCTTAATACCCTTTGCATATATCTGCATGTAAATGTGGCACTAGCTCTACTGACGTTGTGACTGTATCTGCTGCTGTATTCCAAGACAACTTCAGACCTACTTCAAAACACTCTTTTAGACTTTGGGTCCAACATTAAACAATGAATATAATATCTAATAAACTGTCCCAGCCTGGCCAGCCTGGCTTCAATTTTAATGACAAGTACAACTTTGAATAACAGCTTGGGCCAGATCATGCGATCATGACTGTTCAGTGGAAGAGGAAGAGCATTTGTTCAAGCCGTCATCCCTGCGGTTTTTGGCTATGACTGTGTGTGCACAGAAGTGAGCGGCCATGTTTGGTACCTCAGAGATACTCACCCCAGCCTACATGCATCAGGGCAGCCTTTTATTAATGGTCCAGAAAGGGGACTGGCTTTGCGGTAGCATGAAAGTTAATTGATGGGGATGTACTGCACTGCCCTCGGGGAAAGCAAAGCAGCTTATCCTCCAGTGCTCCTCTGTGGGCTGTGGAGCTCGGACTCTCTTTGAAGCGAAATCGCATTTGCCACGCCTCTCTCGACCTCAAGAGGTGCTCGACGTCCGTCAAACCCAAGGGCGAGAATGTGTGACTTTCTCAGCTTCTAAAACAGATAGAAAGGCACTTCAGGAACAGGAAACATCACTGTGTAATATTCAGTGTTAACTTACTGTTGGGAGGTGGATAGGATTTGGTAGCTAGAAGGTTAAAAAGGCTACCATGCAGGCTCGACTCATCTGTTAATTACGCAAATAGCATCCCTGCATGCATACGGTCATGTGAAAAAAAAATACTGGACAGGCCTGGTTGCCTGTACAAATGGGTAGCATAGCTGCAAGAGACCTCACTGACTTTGAAAGAGGGGTTATTGTGTGGTGGATAGACTGAACAATGCAACTCAATTTACTGATGTTTTGTGAGCTGCGGTGTCTGCGGTGATGTAGCAGGAAACTCAGGGGGAAATAAATGAGAAACAGCGGGCAGCATCGGGCATGTGTGCACGCTCCAAGGTTGTGACACCCGTGCGTTAATTTGAAAAGCAAGGCAAAAACAGGCAAGCGGCGGGAGGCATGATGACAGGTTTCATGCATAATTTACACATCACGGCCTTCGCAGTCACCAGATCCGGACCCAGTCGCGCACCGGCAGGCTGTTTTGGAACAAAGCCAGAGGCTGCATTTTCACACTTACATCAACTAAGTGTGAGCTGATTGACTTTCTCTGGGAACGAGTGGTGTTGTATTCCTCCAGCAAAAATCCAAAAGCTGTTGGATGCCATTCACGAACAGGCACTCACCCAGGGGCTGAACACCCAATTAAATTACTTTACATGGGTGTTTTCTTTTAAATTGAGTATTAAGTAAATATTGAAATGTGTTCATGATCGATTATTTTTCAATATCCTTTGTGACTGTGCTTTGGTAAATGGTAAATGGACTGCATTTATATAGCGCTTTTATCCAAAGCGCTTTACAATTGATGCCTCTCATTCGCCAGAGCAGTTAAGGGTTAGGTGTCTTGCTCAAGGACACTTCGACACGCCCAGGGTGGGGTTTGAACCGGCAATCCTCCGACTGCCAGTCAATCGGTCTTATCTCCTGAGCTATGTCGCCCCAGCTTTGTTTGTTTCTGGTCGTACTACAAAGATTTGGTTGTATTTTATTCTTTCGTGCTACAATATGAGTTGTGGTGTTCCAGCGTGCCTAGCTCTGTTGATGCAGCATGCTCTGACGTCACGGAGTCACCGAGGCAGCAGGTGTCGTGGCGACAGCTCGGTTGCTAACGAACGCAGGCGGCGGGCTGCTGGGAAACGGGAGTCGCGCCACCTGCCGCCCTCGTTACCATCCCATGATTAGTGCCGAACGCTCGCCTCTCCTTCCTCTACGCGCCGGGGTCGGGGAAGCCTCCTCCGGATATGGAGGGACCGGAGGGGAACGGAGGGACCGAGGTGTAATAAGAGACATCTCGTTAGTCTACGATTCCAGAGCTCCTCCACGCGATTATTTATCTTCTTTGTCGGCTGTGCGGATGGGCGGGGACTTCCTGCGTAGCAGGCTACCGGGTCTGAGAGGAAGGGGAGCCGCGGGTGAGCCGTGTAATGAGCCGGGGCGGCTGCTTTACCGGCGCGACCTCCACATGCCGTCTGTAATTATGCAGTCAACCCCCGATCCCACAAACCGCGCTGGAGAAACAGTGCACGCGCACAGTTAATTAATAAATCTAAACATCCGTACACATCCGCTGCGGCTCGCCATTCTGTCTTTCAGATAGACCGTAAAATGATGTCTGTACACTGGAGAAGGCGGAGAGCTAAAGAGTGTCTATTAAACTTTGCTTTTTTTAATGCACCTGAACTCGGTTACTCCGTTACTTTTATTTATGTTGCGCTACCAACCAAAGTACAGCATGTTCAACCGGATGGGTTTTTTTCAATGGGCTGACCCACACAAAGCACCCTTTTCCCATTGTCCCCTGCATGAGCTTGCATCAACTTACTTTACATATAGCTTTGTCTTTTAAAATGTTAGTAAATCAGTACCAGTAAATGGAAAAATACGATTTTTTGCACCACGGTTCGCTGGATCAGCTCTGGTGGCAGGTCTGATTGCAGACGGCATATGCACCTGCTTAGCATAACCACCCACATTAATATTATTTGTGGTACTGGTCATCTTCTCTGTTCTTTTGTTTGTCAGTTTGAATTCACCAATTTGTATATATTTCTTTGCTTATATTGTTATTATTACGCCACCTCGTCCTCCCCTCAGGTTCATTCCCCGACATGCGGACGAGCTGGAGCTGGACGTGGACGACCCGCTGTTCGTGGAGGAAGAGGAGGATGACTACTGGTACCGTGGTTACAACATGCGGACGGGGGAGCGGGGCATCTTCCCCGCCTACTACGCCCACGAGGTGGTGGGACAGGTGAAGGAGCTCGCAGGTGAGCCAGCTTGCTCAGGTGTTCTGCTGCTTGCCGTAATCGTGATGTCTGTCTGTCGTCTGCCGTACGTAACCGAGGTGAAGATGAGGATGGCTGTGGTGTTGCAGGGACGAAGAGGAACACGGCCTGGATGGAGAGCTTCAACGCGCAGTTTCTGGGCTCGGTGGAGGTGCCCTATCACCAAGGCAACGGCATCCTGTGTGCAGCCATGCAGAAGGTACGGCCACGCCCTTCTGTACTGGACGTGCTCAGAATGGCTGCATGTCCTTTGACTTGATGGGCACAACCTCACCAGCAGGGGGAGCACCATTATTTTCACATTATGAGCAGCACATAACAGCCTAATCATACTAGGGCTTAAACTGCCTCCTAACAACTAGTTTTAGCTTTCGCTAATTTTACTTCATGTCTTGCACACAGCAAAATGCAACTTAAAATGCTGATTTGCAGATTAAAGTGGGGACATGTAAACTTTTCCTTTTAAACCCTAAAGCACAGTAAAGAAACAATGTGCATCTCTATGTCTTAATTCCCAACAACCTCGGCCACTGATTGGCCAGTACTGTATGTCCAGCGTATTCCTCTGGCAGTTGGCGCCTGTGTTCTGGGTGTTGTAACAGTTGCCCTTCGGCCCATCCTCCTTAGATCGCGATCGCGCGGAAACAGACGGTCCACCTGCGGCCCCCGGCGGTGTGCGAGCTGGAGGTCAGCCTGCAGGGCGTCAAGCTGGTCATGAGCCTGGACGACGAGTTCGGGTCTGTGGATGAGGTGAGGACGAAGGGGGTGTGTGTGTGTGGGGGGGGGGGGGGGTCTGAGGGTACTGCAGTGGGAGCAGAGGCTGCTGGGTAAGACTTTCCAGTGGCTCAGAGGTATCTGGCACATTTCGCTTTGCCCCCCCCACCCCGGCTCTCCTGCTCCCAGCTGAGCGCTGGGGCTGAGTGCAGTTTGACATAATGAAGTTAAACCTCCTCCATCCGTTTGCATTCAGGCAATTAGCAGACACTCCTTTCCATTGCGCACTTCCATTTTTGGGGGGACAAATGAAATCAGTTTTATTTGTATTGAGCTTCTAACAGAAAACGGTCATAAAGACGCTAAACAGAATAACAGAAAAAGAGGCAAAAACCAGGCCTGAACCCCCAAAAAAGCAAGCACAAGAGGTAAAAATAAAACTCCCAAATCTTGAAGAAAAAACTTCAAATGATGGTGAGAAAAAGCTCCACGATGTGAAGAAATCTCTGGAGGAACCCGGCTATAGAGGGGGAGCCCATCCTCCACTGGCCAGTGTGGGCTGGGGTTTTTACATGCAATGCATTTGCACAGCAGGATAGTTTATTGAAATAACTCAGGTTAAGCACCTTGCTCAACAGCGCCCCCTCCTGGGAATCAGCCCCCACAGGCTCTGAATTGCAGCCCACTTCCCTGTCATTATGACACACAGCAGACCAGCCCCCGCTTTCGCTCACCGTACGCCTCTCTGTTCAGTTCGACAGGTGCAGCCACTTCTTCCAGATGAAAAACATCTCCTTCTGCGGATGCCACCCAAAGAACAACTGGTAACGTCCGTCACAGTGTACAGCGCACGCACCCACAAGCTCCTCCGCTGACCTTTACCGGGAATGGACAGCTGCTTTTGTTTCATGTGTCTGGACGAAATCTATTACTGTCATCACTTGTAATTGTTTTTGAGATTACATGAAGAAAATGTAGGACAGGAAGTACATTTCTGAGCTGGCTGTTTGTTAATTGCTTGTTATTTTTTGTCATTGGGTCACTGTTTTGAGAGTGTAACCTCACCACTAGATGGCGCTAGTGGACTTCAGCCATGCTTTCTGTCCCCTGAAGCTACTTTCCTTCTGCAAATTATCCTTCTACAAAGATACTAAGGGGATTTAATCACAGGCAAAGGAGTTTGTCAGTTGTAAAGCGCTTTAAGATCCTAATATTTATGAATGAAAAGAAATTAACGTGGGATCTGTGCCAACAAGCTAAAAATGTATTTAGCTTTTTCATTTGGTACAAAGATACAAAGATGTTACAGGGTGCATGATAATGCAGTCCAAAGATGGGTTCTGTCCTATTACATCTGTATTACTGTATATCTTATAAAAACAGTTCTGCCTTAGGTCCATGGTAGAACATCTCCATTCCTGCATTTATTATAATAGGAACTGTACGTTAGAACAGAAAACACCCTCTCTTATTCTAATACATGTGACTGATGTAGGAGGAAGCATAGTCTTATAATCCCAGTGGTATTTATTGTGTCTCGTCTGTGTTGCAGCTACTTTGGGTTCATCACCAAGCATCCCATGCTGAACCGCTTCGCCTGCCACGTGTTCGTATCCCAGGAGTCAATGCGTCGCGTGGCGGAGTGCGTGGGGTAAGGTCGCGCCCTGCTCCTCATCATTTGCCGCCCTTTCCTGGGCGAAATCTGTAACGAGCTCATCCTCGACCCCCCACCACCCCCACCTCACCCCCACCCGCACCCACCCACCCACCCATTAATCGCAGCCTCCAGCATATCGGGTTTAAATTATTTAAGGTGCCAAAGTCTCATTTACACCAGCGATCAGGATGATACAGTTACAAGCCATTAGCGGGAAAGACCTTATAAATCTTATTGTCAGCACTATGGGAGGTCCAGACTGCTCCATTAACAATGGAATAATCAGTGACACTCATAGACACCAAATTAGTGTCAGAATGGTAGAAGGTGTGCTACATTATAACAGTTTAAGAGCGTAGAATTATAGGGGTGTGTCTGATATTTTTGTCAAAATGAGTTATTTAACATGTAAACATTTCTGTGCGTTTTTTTTTTTGCTATACAAACAGATGAAGTAACTTGAGATTACTTTTAAAATGTCGAAACTAAGTTTGACATAACGTAAAAGCTAACACTGGTGCAACACATTGAGTTCTTATCTTATCTGTATATTCTGATCCTAACATTGTCATTTTTTATCTTGGTCATTTTACTTTGTTGGAATTGTGTTTTCTCGTGTTTTGTCTTGTCTTTGAACATCCATGTCTTATGTGTTCATGTTGATGTGATGTGTGTCATTGATGTGATGGGTCGGTTGAACAAATTACTTAAAAGAAATGAGAAAAGAAAAATAAGAAAATAATAATTGAGTTTTGAAAGCCGACATCAGTAGACAGCGAGGGTCTTGGAAGAAGCATGCTGTTTATTAATGGCCGCATGAGCAATGACCTTTTGACCTTGCAGAGCACAGATAATCAGCTTAGTTTAGTGACCTCGCTCTGTGCATCTTGTTTGACTGTTTGTCTTTGCTCGGATTAGACGGTTTGAAGGCTATCTGTCGTAAGCCACCTTGTCGGTACCATTTGTCAGTCTATAGCAGATTAATCTGTGACAGTTTGTGAATGAAAGATTAAATCTCTGCGAGATTTAAAGCGAGAAATCCCCCTCCTCTCCCAGTGTCCGTCAATCTAAAACACACTAAAACTGATAGAAATAATATTTTTAAAAACCCAGGCCTTTAAAAACACCCCGAATCATTTTTCACACAAAACCACAGCCAGGTTAATTTCAGCGCGTCCGTTTTTTCTCCCCTTCCAGACGAGCTTTCCAGGAGTATTACCAGGAGCACCTGGAGTACGCCTGTCCCACCGAAGACATTTACCTGGAGTAGGAGAGATGGAGCCCCAGAAGAAACATCCTCTACTGATGCCGTGCGTTTTTCAAAGGCTCCACCAGGGGGCGCTGAGTAGCTGTTCTGAACTGATGGCTTTTTCTCCCCCTGATCTTGAATCACATTGACAGAATGCCCAATTTCCTCTACCTTTTCTTTCTTTTCTACAATACATTAAGAAACACGAGGAGACTGAGGAGCTGCTTCTTAAAGAGGACAAATCTTGTCATAATAAATTAGTTAAACAACTTCAAAAACTTCAGTTCATGCATGGCTTCAAGGGTATAGCACACAAACATGCGATGTTAAAAAAAAGTGAAAACTGACACACAAAAAAAAAACTAAACTAAAAGATCTGTTGAATTGTATGGATTATGGGTTGGGAATATATATTTTTTTGTATCTGTAGCAGACAAACATAGCATTACCAAAATTCAAGAGTCTGTACATACGATTGTGTAAAGAAAGTACTAATTGGATTTATACCGACGTTTAAACTCAAGTGAAGTTGGTTGTGAGTGCAGATAGAGGTCTTAGCTAGATCAAATTACCAGACAATGGAACAAGAAAATGGAAAAGCCAACTTTCTTAATAAATATAGTGTAAATATGCAATTGCATTAGGAAGTGGGTAGGAACACTATTACTTTGTGGTTGGGGAGTGGTTATATGCTACACCTGTGTAAATATATTCTGTATGTATAGACATAGTAGAAATAGGGGCTGCTCATGACTGTGTTAGCAGCGTACACCTCAATCATTACCAGATGCTGAACCGACAGGGGTTGCCATTGGTCTTTTTATCTGAGGGTGGTTTTGGAATTCTCCGGAATGTCTTCTTGGGACATGACGGTCGCAATCCAAAAAAAAAAGAGGGGAGAAAAGAGGGGGGCAAGGGAAGAAGCCAGAGGTATACCGGAAACAGTCATTCAGGAGGATTGCTCTCGGTGGGGAAAAGTTCCAGGTTGAGAAACGTGATTGCATTACTGCCCATTTCTGTTATGACCATTCCTGTCTGTTGATGCTAATGAGGTCATTCTGCAGCCAGGGGGATGCTGGGATACCACTCAGCTTGTGTAGACCGTGACCGTGTGCACAGTCGTCACACAGCTACATAGACACCACTTGACTAAGCTAACGTGTTCCCCTGGTAACTCGCATGGGGAAACGTGACTGAAGCTTTGACTTGATGGCATTGCAGAATGATACGCAACCGTTTAATTTTCTTTTGAAAATACTTATTTTTGGTTAAACACAAAATAATTTCTGGAGCAGTGTCTTACACACTGTAAGCCATAACTTTACTGACTGTTGAACACTGTTGCTGTAAGGTCACCTGTTTGTAGATAAGTGGTCTCTCTGAGAAAAAGACTGACATGCATGAATACGGTGTGTGTGTGTGTGTGTGTGTGTGAGTGTGTGTCAGGGAGATAGAGGCAGATTAAGGCCATTTATCATGTTGTGTCAGAATCTCAAATATACTATTGTTTCATGGTGTAAGGCCTTTTTAACTATTTTCACGAAATATCCAGAGAATGATTCTTTGATATGGACAAAATCCATTATTCTGTTGCAGTGTGGAACAATATTGAATGGTGCCATGTGAAAACCTTCTGTTTGCTTTCTTATCATTTTTCCCAGCTATTTGCTACACGTACAACCGAAAGTTGAATCGCCGAATCTTCTCTGAGGGCATTTAGCACGTTCTTGTCATAACCTGGGACACAATAGAAAACCCATCTGTGGGCTAAACATGCCCCAGTGCCACCGTTAGCTGTGATAACTGGTTGTGATTACATGCGGGGAAGTGCTGGTATCCAAAGCAACATCTCCGCCTGTCTCCTACTCTGCCCCTAATGTGATCTCGCCGAATCCCCAGGGAATAAAAGCCTGTTGTTGTGAAAACGGCTGTTTTATACGAGATAAGAGTGTAATCCGCGGTAGGACCCTGCATATCATCCGCTCCCAATTGATGCTGTTTATGCTTGTCCTTTTCTTGCTCACTGTGGGCTGTGGTCAGGCCAAGTGAAGCATCCCATTTCCAGGAGACGAACAGGAAGTTATTCGGGCAAAGATGTGTCTTACAGCATAGTCCAGGGAAATGCACTTTGGGAGAAACAGAATCTGTATTGGCTGGTCTTGGTAAGCAGGAAATGGCTTTTCTGGCCGCAAGCCGCGAAGCAGTCGTCCATTTTGAGTTACTGTAGATACTGTGCCTTTTTTCCTTAAAGTAGCTTTTTCTCAAATCCAACATGACATGATAAAATAGCAGGGAGATGGAATAACTAGACTTATTTGAAAAATAGTTGCAGGGGTTCCCATGTTAAATTCTATTTGTACTCAAAGCTGAGAAAACTATTTTAAGACTGAACAGGAATTCAATATTTTCAGTGTAATTAACTCAATCTTTTCAGTGTAATTAACTCATGATATTTGCTTTTATTGCTTTTTATTATTGATTTACAATGTAGCAAAAAATGACATAAAAACATGATATTTTGAGTTAAGTCTTAAGAGCGCAGCGTGGTTGGGGACGCTGTGCTAGTTGGATTTCACTGTGGTCTCCATGCTAAAGATACGGCAGATAATATGCCATGTGCCCCCATGAGAGTTAAACGGTAAACACACCTAACATTGGTACACTGCTGCATTTCCGAAATATGGTCTCAAACTGTGCAGTGAATCTTTTTTTTTGTGTGTGTGTTTTAAATAAACTCATGACAGCTTTTTGTGTTTGAGTTTATTTGCTGTTTGTTTGGCCTGTGCGGAAGATCTCCACATCTACTATTGCTAATTTGCAGAGTAGCCATTTGGCTAATTGGCTCTTTCATACTTCTTGTTCCTCGATATCCCAGTTGAATACAGTGCTTTCTGTGACAACAAAGTGCATAAATACCTTTCAAGTTGAAGAGGCTATAAAATTTGATTGAAATGCATATCACTGTTGTGCATCTGCATAATGTTTAAATGGAATTGCAATAGTGTCCTGTTGTCATGGGTGGAAGTTTGTGACGAGACCATTAGCCGATGAGAGGCGTGTTTTGAAGCACATAACTTAATGTATTGTGGGTTAGATCATTGTAAATCCAATAGAATGTCAACACTGAAACTGTGTCATTTATATTTAGTGCGCTACGAAAAAACAAATATGTAAAACACAGACGGAAGGGCCGGTACTATATTTGGCCCAAAACGCCACAATGGGAAAATTGTAAAAAAAAAAAAAAATTATTGTACAGGACATTCTGTTTTCCTATTTTTAGCCAATTTTGTTTTTAATGCCGATTTATGTTGTCTTGTGTCTGTCCTTAACTGTGATACATTAAAACTGTGTGAGCACCATTTTCTACACGCCCAGTACTTACTGCAAACGTGTCTCTTCCAGGCGGCATACATTACCTGCGTTTGGGCGAGTGACACGACTGTAATTATTCTCCAGGCTCCCATCGCCGGCTCCACTGCAGTAGACGCCTGTGTTAGAGCTGTGTAGAGAACAGGGGCCCAAGCAGGACTTGTACAGTTAACTTTCATAAAGAGGCCTCTCGCTTCTTAAACGATAGCGTATATTCCGTATACAGCAGTGTATCCCTTAGCTTTGTGTCCGCGCAAGCACAAAGGTTTTCAGCATTTTACAATCTCGAAATGGCTACTTTTAAATACACTCCTGTCCTGGTAGACACACCAGCTCCCCCAGGTTCTCGTAACCTGTATAATCCGTAATGGTGTAACTTAAAAATAAAATTCTTCACTGTATAACAAAAAAAAAAAAAACCAAACAAACAAACAAACAAAAAAAAAAAAAGAACACTTCAGTATGTGATGATCTATCTATCTTGTATCTTCAAAATAAGGACTTGTAAAAAAGAAAAAAAAAAGAAAAGAAAAACACAAATTTATTCACACTGACTTGTCATGGATTTGGTCTTACAGTATGAATAAAATATATGCTTGACGTCAGTTGTCTCTTTGTCTTTGTATGTCTGCATAGATGTGTCATCAGACCCTGTGTCACTGCAAGCCCTTCTCTTTTCTTGACTTCCCTGGCACCTAAATTGCACGTTTCTGTTCAGAATTAATTTATTAAATCACTTTAACAATGTACCAGCATGGCACAAAGCAAATAATTTAATATGCTGCTATAAAACGGCTGCTTTGTTCAGCACCTTGATCTTTTCAACCGCAGAGAATGTAGCCTATTACGGTACATTACGTAAACGCTGAGCTTCTGTCAGGGGTGCATAGATCTATCAGCTTAGCATTGGAATCAAGTGACACGAGCTTCAAATGCAAAACGATGGTGTGGTGTAACCGTTAGGGAATTCGGATTATGATTTACACTTTTAATAGTGGTTACATTTCCTCACAAAATGTACCTTAATATGCTATGTAAAAATGTCGGTAAAGGAAAACAACAGCCCTATGCAATAGGAAATTAATTTATCAATATTTACTGTTTTGTGGAAAAATGTTTTTATTAGAATGCTTTTTTTTTAAGAACATAAAAAAACAGAAAATAAAATACAACTGTAAATATCATCATAGGCCGTGAGCTGGTAGTTTCATCAAAAGCAAGGGAACTGAAAACATCAGAGAAAGAGAGATAGAGTCGTTGGCGTTTATTTTACCAGTAGCCTACCTTATGAAGAGAGAGGAGGCTTGCCCTAGTAAGGACAAAGCAGGGATAGAGTCAAAACGCAAACTGTTAATTCAGCAAACTGTTAATTCTGCAAACTGTTCTCACGATGTTACTGAAATGGTTTGTCAGTGTTATAACATTGCCACTTAATTGCAGCAACATTGTGAGAAACGTTTTGTGTTAGCTGGGACGGCGAGCCAAGGAAATTACGATTCTCCTTTGAACGTCACAGCGCGGCGGATCTCCGTTGTCCGCGAAAAATTCAAAAAGGGGCTCAAGTTCATGCCCGGATGTTTGACTATGGAAACCCCTTTTCGGCAGCTCCAGAGAACGAGGTTCTTGTAAGCGCCGCGTTCGTGTAAAGATGAAAACCAGGGGTTTGCAACCAAACCGAGAATGGCTCGACGAGATCTTACCACCAATGCAGACCATACGGAGAGATCGGATGAAACCCTGTTCGTCACAACCAGGAGAACTTTCCAGGAGGCCAGCAACAAGCACAAACTGCAGCGTCTTCTCTACTACTGTAAGTCAACAATCGTATAAGACCGTTACTACTATAGCTTACATATTGCTATAGGTTTTTGATATATTTGTTCGCCCGAAACTATATCAACACAGATCTCGAATTGATTTCATGTTGGGGTTAGGAATCTGCTATGACGGCTGCCTCGAGGACTTGACTTCAGCTAGCAGGTTGCCGTGTTGGCTAACTCTGATGAAGGTGAAACTTAGCTGGTCAAAGATTTGGGCCATTTCCTGGGAATAGTTTTAAAAAATTAAAATGGCCTACACGAAAACCAAAGGGATAAAAATGAGAAATGGCGTAAAAGGAGCCTATGGTGTAAGTGCACTTGGACGCTGGAGTAGGGTAGGCCCGGTGATCTTCGTAATTTACAGAGATGCCATTGAGAAAATTCCTCATTAAAATCTGCTCTGACATTCTCTATCAGTCCTTTAAATTCAGTTTTCCTGGTATGAGTTAGTGGTGCAGATGTATCTGCTGTGAACAAATTTGATTTTTTTTAGGCCTGATACTGCATTCAGTCAAACAAACAGGGTTATTAAAATGACCCACTATTGTTTTAAATTGTTTTAAATGTTAAGGTTATGTGTGTGTCACTGAAAGTTCCAGCACGGTTACTGAATCAAAAGTGTCACAGCATCCCCATTAATTTTCTAATATTATAATTTTCCCATGAAATATTGTGACATTAAGGCTTTGAAATGGTGCAAGAAATTCACATTTTTGGCTTTACTTTACTTGTTTTTAAAAAAATAGCGAACTGCTCTCATTCTCCACTTACAGCTGATTTGGCAATCATTGTTAACTCAAGATATTATACGGACAACCTTGGGATTTTAGTTCTCCAACACTGCTGGATACAGGATTTGCATCTCCTTTGTCTTTGCGGTTGGTGTGGGTCAGTCCCTGTGAGACAGGACGTGCTCAGTTCAGGAGCACCAGTGAGAAGCTGAAGTGAGCGTGGGCTAGTTTTTGTAGCTGATTAAGAGGGTCCACAGTCTCTCAGTCCCATTCTGTGGTTGTGTATCGTGCTGCTCGGTTCTGGTCTCAGCTGTGTGTCTTGCTGCTCGGTTCTGGTCTCAGCTGTGTCTCGTGCCGCTCGGTTCTGCTCGGTTCTGGTCTCGGTACCTGCCCCGTGTTATTCTAGCCGCAGGCGCAGCAGGCGGGTTTGGGGGTGCACTGCGGTGTGCAGCAGGGCTCCAGCTGCGGGTCGGTCCCTCTCCCCACCTGGGCCTCCCCGAACACCATGCCCCCCTCGAACTCGGCCTTCGCGTCCCGGAGCAGCTGCAGCACGGCCTGGTGCTCGGGGTGTTCGGGCGTGGCCAGGTTGTAGTCCTCCGAGGGGTCGGCCTCCAGGTCGAACAGCAGCGGGGGGTCGTGGTGCATGAGGGGGGCGGTCTCGTGACAGTCCTTATCTGGGGTGGTGTTACTCAGTACTGAGCCTGTGAATCACATCAGGAATTAATGGGGCGGCTAGCTCTCACAAACAGGAAATGAGGTAAGCTTTCACTTATAAACAGCAACGCTAGCAACATATCAGTGACTCGTGACCATTTAAGCTCAGTGAAAGTGCTCTTGGTGACTCATCACATCTCTAATTATAAAGTTAGGGGCCTTTTTACAGAGCAGACAATTTTTATATTGCTTACGCAGCTGCTGTCTTTTAAAACCACAAGAACCTATTTCATATTACCATTTAATAGTTTAGCAGCATGATGGTCCCATATCATATTTCTCTGTAATCTTTCCGTGCGAGCTGCACGGCTCACCTTGTGTGTAGTAGTGAGCCTTGTATCTCCCAAGCCGGACCGCAAACAGCCCATGCTCCTCATCTGGGAACATTGGGTAGTAGAACATGGCTTCCCTCTTACTCTGGAAAGAAGGGCAAAGCAACAGAAATGTGTGACGGTGTGATTGTTGGAGAAAAGTGCTAGCGGTTGGCCCGGGAACCTGGTCGCTCCGTGTTTTTATTTCAAAGGGCCTTGTCCTTCTAAGGAAAGCCTTCGTGTATAAAAACTCCAGGTACAAACGTCAGTATTTTGTAAGAGCATCTGCCTAATAAATGAATCGCTGTACAGCTTTTACAAATATTCTTCCAAATGAAATATTTTGCCTCATAGTAAGATTTTAATAAAACATGCTACGTTCACCATTTCATTACTAAGAGCGTTGTATGCTGCCTCAGTGACTTTTCACTAAAGATTTAGCTGGAAAGGTCAGCAGTATGAACGCTTACTGGTCCGTGTCTGAATAAGATGTCGCTCATGTCAAAGCCGTCCAGTTGCACTCTGGGTAGCTTTGCCCCGGCCAGCCCTGCAATGGTGGGCAGGAGGTCCAGGGTGCTGGCGAGTGCATGTGTAACACCTAGTGGAGGAAATGGTAGTTTGTACTTAACACTGAGAGAATTAATACAGTAGGTCTTGTTTTCCTTTTTGTACCTGGTCTGATTGCCCCGGGCCAGTAGGCGATGGCAGGCTCCCTCATGCCCCCCTCGTAAGTGGTGCCCTTCCCGCACTTAAGGAGGCCCCCGTTACCCCCGTTGGACATTCGCAGTAAAGACGGCCTGGGAGGGGGTGGGGAGGGGGGGGGGGCAGAATGAGAACACAATCTGGGTAAAAGAGTACCATTTCTCTTCTCAAAATGTTTTTTTTTTTTTTACATGTAAAAATAATTTTGCGGTTGTACTTTTCTTCTTTCCTTTTTTAAGAGCTATCAAACATTTATTTTCAAACATGCAGGGATTACAGTTCTCACTGGAACCGAAGGCTTTGAGGTTGACAGGGAATGAGATACCACTGTGCTTTTGATTTCAATCCTGCTGCGACCTTTACTCTCACAGCGAATCAGATGGACTTTGATGTGAAGCTGAAATCAGGAATTCAGTTGATGATAACCCACGCCCTTGTTCCATTTAAAGCTTAGTCACAAACGCAGCCTACCTGTAGGCCACACGCTAAGAAAAGCCACTTCAAAGCCATGCTTTGGGATTGAAAAGGTGTGCTAGTTTTGAGGATGCTTGCAGGAGACCCTTACCCATTGTCTGAGGTGAAGAACACAAAGGTGTTGTTCTGAACGCCGTGGTCCTCCAGGGCCTGAATGAGGTTTCCCACAGTGCTGTCTAGTTCCATCAGGGCGTCCCCAAACGGCCCCCTGGGAGATTTTCCAGCCGCCCCCTTCCCTGCAAACTGGGGCCGGTGTGTGTGCTGAAGAGACAGACATCACTCAGCATTTTATTCAGGGTCCCCTGCAGAGACTGCAATACACACTGTGACTGATCTTTGTGTTGTTATGAATTATGCTGTAATGTACGCAAGTCACTTGGTATGTCTTGGGTGTGCCACGTAGTGTTGTAATTTACTCTAATGCATAGGTGGAGTCTCTCGTGCATCTTCTAAAATCTAAAATCCATTTCTCAATTAAAGTGGAAATTGAAAAGGCAATTCTATTCTATTGATTCATTCATTTGGCAGAGACATGGGTGACTTCATTTACATGGCCATTAACAGCAAAACAACTCTGAGTTGATCTTGATGCCATAGACATTTAATGAAGTTAATCAGACCGAACTACTGCAAAAGTGAATTAAATGAATTATTCACTTCAAAAAGTAAGTGATTTGTAAGTTGGCAGTATTTTATTTGAGATATATTGCAGATGCTAATGTACAGGGTGTGAACTCGTGGATGGTCACGTCACTGCTTGAATATTAAATGCAGCACTCACGTGTGAGGGATAGTACAGGAAGAATGGCTGCTTTCTTCTGGCGGACACGGATACGAACTGGGTGGCATAGTCACTGTAAGCCTTCTCCAGATCCAGGAAGTTGATTGGCTGCTGCTTAATGGTGTCATTGGCCATAAGCGGGACTGCAACCAAGCCCTGGTCGCACAGCCCAAAGCACTTAATGTCCGGGGGAAAGCAGGTCAGGTTTTGACAGGGACCCTGTGCATATAGAGAGTAAAATAAATATATGATTGCTGTCCTACAGGACTCAGTTCAGGCTGTGTGATGAACTGATCAGTCCTTAAATATGTAACACATCTTCGAGTCAGATTATACCTGGTCATGGGAGTAGGGCACGCCAAGATAGTGGTCAAAACCCTGCTTGGTGGGGAGGTACATTCTATTAGGCCCCACCCCCAAGTGCCACTTGCCGATGATGGCAGTTGCATAGCCCAGAGGCTTCAGAACCTCCGCAATGGTTGTCTCGTTCAGTGGGAGACCTCCTTTTGAGCCCGGATAGAACACACCGGGGTATATTCCAGAGCGCGTCTGGTAGCGACCAGTGAGCAGGGCTGCCCTGACGAGGAATAAGGGCGAAAAAAAGCAACCTTAATGTACAATTCTGTATTAAACATTGTTTTAGTGCCGCTACGTGGACAAAAGAAGGATTACATTCAGAATGTTGTGATTGACGAATTATTTGTAATTAGGTCATTCGTAAAACGCACAATATTAAAGTATAATTAATAAAAAAGAAAAAAAAAAACCCTGTTTTTGGTGTAACAATGCGGTAAAAAGTAAGTAAGAACATAGTAAGCTAGGTACCTGGATGGACTACAGACGGGACTGGAGGAATAGAAGTCGGTGAAACGAAGCCCTTTGGAAGCTAGTTTATCCAGGTTGGGAGTCACTGAACTCGGATGCCCGTAGCTACCCAAGTCTCCAAATCCCAAATCATCGGCGAATATGAGAATGAAATTTGGTAACGTTGCCTGGGAATTCCCGCATTTCAGAAGATTCGCCGCGACAAACATAAATGTACAGTAATAATACATAATGTTATACATAGGCCAACTTGCACAGAAACGGGTGCTCTGGTTTAGAATACCATTTTTATGAAAACTGTAAAACCCTTGTCCCGACTTCTAAGTAGCCTAAAGTGCGGATAACGTTAGCTAGATACGTTAGTTGCAATTTGAATAACTGCGTATACGTAGCTGGGTGTACTGTAGCCTACTGTACACGACCGTAAGTGCTGTATATTCACCGCGGAACACCATAATAAGTTGCTTTAATGTAATGTAAATTATGTAGCTAGCCTAACCTGTTTCTCATCCGAAGAATTAAATACCCAAAATCAAAATAAAACAGTCATATGACTGTTCCAAGACCACCTGACAAGGCTGATCATGTTACGGCACTACGACGTAGTTTTGCATGCTGGGAAATGTATTTCCGTGTCCAATTATTAACTTGCAAATCTTAAATGGAATTTTCAGGTTTATACTAATTACTATATAAAATATTATTTCATGACTTCAAAGTGGTGTTGCTCCCTTCACCTACCTGGGTCTCCCAAGGCACCATGATTCCCTCCTCGAAATACACCGTTGCATGCTGGACTAATATGCTGACCAACGCATGGTGAACCATATCTGCAAAGCTGAAAGTGATGACATTTTAGGTTATGATAGAGGTACTCCCAACACAAGATATCCCTTTTGGGGATATTGAATTGCAGCATAATGTTTCCAAATAAGAGGCATTTAATATTTAAATAATGTAGATTTTGATTTGCTCTTCAGTTACTCTGCATTGATATTGTGTCACAAACCCTCTGTCGCCAACAGCAGCTCACCCTGTGAAGTAGCAAGCCTTGTACCTCCCCAATCTAACAGCAAACCATTCTTTTCTTTAAGATTTGTGGGGCAGTAAAACGTTCTAAACACAGTAAAGCCTTTTTTTCTGAATGAAATAGAGATTTGTGGGGTAGTAAAACATTTCCAACATTGTAAAGTCTTTTTCTTGCTTTGAGACAGAGTGAAAACAAAACAATTGCTCCAGTTCCATAGTGACTCTGCTCCCGGTTTACACACACCTATCTTTTGCATGTGAAGTAGTTTCGATATCTGTTTGGGAAGTTACTTTACTAGTCTGAATAGCATAATTACTTTTTTCATGCTGTTTCATTTTCATACATGTCCAACAGTTAGACTGCAAAGCTAGCTTTCAAGTTAACTTTTAAGATTATTGTTTAGCTTAATGTCCGTATCGTGATTGAACATTTATGAACCTCCGCTACGGTCATCTCATTCAGAGGGAGCCCTCCTTGGGAGGAACACACCCAGATGTTTTGCAGAGGCGGTCTGGTAGAGCCCCGTCAGCATGACTGTCCTGTATGAAGGGATATTGAAGCATGCATTTCTACAATTACATTTTCAGAAGTGTTCTTTTGTTGTCAGTGCCCTCAAGTGGACACACTTGGAATTGCATGATCTATGTATTCCACAAGTCAAGTTCTGAAATAGGGCTGTGGTAGTCTTCTTGAATACTAATATGTTGGACAGCAGTGTTGGAGCGTGATGTAGGACTTTGATACGATACAATAATGATAACATATACCAGCTGGATAGGGTACATACAATACTATTATATTGCAATATGTCCATGAGAGCTAGTATAGGTACATTTTCACATTGCTTTTCACACATATGATGTACTGTGTGTGTGTGTATAGATGTGTATATATATGTGTGCGTGCGTATACATGTGTGTATATGTGTGTGTGTGTGTGTGTGTGTGTTGTGTGTGTGCAATTTGTCATACTACAGTGTGTATTTTTGCGAGAATCCAAGGGGTTTGTACAATAACATTTGCAGTATTCTTTATGTGAAGTTTCAGATTGGGACAAAAGGTCATATAACACAATGTGTTTTTCAAATGAAGACTGAACAAAGAGCACACTAGGTTTCTTGTCGCTATTATGTCTCCTGAATAAGTTTTAAAGCCTCTTTCCCCCGCCCCGAAATTGAGGTGTCCTTTGCCTCGCCCTTGTATTGTCTGGGAGTGATTCGATGTGACGCACAGCCTGCTGAATAAACAGGAAAAGAAATAAGATTTCTGATGCTTTTACATGCTGGTCACCGGCCCGAGGAAGGGGGTGTCAGGGCTGATTTTGTGAAGTGAAGACCAACCGGTCCCCCCCTTTTTTTCCCCTCGTTCCTGCTAAGAGAAGGGGTGGCCCACGGCATACAAATTCAGCGGCTGCACAAAAAGCCAGTCGTGGAGAGAGGGAGAGAGGGAGGGGGAGAGAGAGGGGCGACGGACCGCAGAAACGGTGATGATAACGGCTTTTCGCTCGTCCGGATCGAATGATAAATCCGTCCTTTTCATTCGCGTGGAGTTCGGGTGCAATTACCCATTCAGCTCACTCGGTTATCAGGACTTCATTTTGATGGAGTTCTGTGTCAATACTGTTAAGATGCAAGGGATGGCGCCTTCGCCGAATCAATGGGAACCCGCGGCAGAGGAGGCCATTGCATAGCTTCATATCAACGCAACGTGTCCTTCAAAATGTCAGCCCTGGTGCCAAGGAAGAGATGAATTATCGTGCTTGTCTTAGAAAATGGCAGCCCAGAAACAAACACATAGTTCCCCATGTTTATAGAAGTGGCACTGAGCAATGCTGGATTTGCTAAGTGTAAAACCTCAGTATCTTGCCAAAAAATCTACAAGCTGTGGATGCTTCCAGCTCCCCTGGACAAAGGGGGTACTGCAGGAAAAAGTGAGGCTTCATCTGACTACATGTATTAGTGTTGCATGTATTAGTGCATATTATCCAATGTGTACATGCGTACATACATATAGGCTATATATATATATATATATACTGTATATATTAGGGCACCATATTGGCCGATGTGCACTAATACATGCAAATCATGTAGTCTGATGCCACCTTTCTATTTCCAGCAGGATTCCTCTGCATCCATCTTTTACATTCCAATAAGCCTGTGCGTCCGCCAGTAGAGAATCAATTATATTTTCCCTTCAAAACCAGTGGCTCAGCAGCATTGTGCACCCAGATTCAGAATTGCGCTGTTCTCCTTGTGAAACCTGCGCTCGGTCAAATCGCAGAGCTTCCTCCTTAAAGTGAAAGGTCAAAGGTGAGAGGTCGCGCCCGGGGGAGAGGGGTCGGCTGAGGTAAGGCACAGCCGTGGCTCTGGGCGTGATGGTAGCATGGTGCAAACCTCGACCCCTCTGGCAGAGACCGTGAGGTAATCGGTGGCTCTGTTCCCTTATTGGCTCAGATTTGTACCGCTTCATTCTTCTGAACACCAAACTGGGCTGGACCTGCAGTGTGTAACTCTACTGTTCAACTCTCCCTCCATGAGAATAACCAGAAGCCCTATCTTATGTTTTGTTTATGGAGTGGAAGCATGCGAGATGGGTAACATTCAGAGAATGCCGTATCTTATTATGTTATGCGGTCTGCTTTGGTGTAATTTTGTCTAATTTTCAAGACATTCAATGCTAATACACGCCACAATGCATTAGTCTTAAAAAAACCTGCTCGTCATTCCTCCTGGCTTGATGGCGGAGGTGGAGTTGCCATGGGAGTCAGGTGGAGTTGCCATGGGAATAATATTTAAAGTGTGATGACACAAATCCATCAGAGGAAAAGTGTTATCAATGGCCAACTACAGTAGAAACATTCAATGTAAAGCCTGAACGTAGACCGTTTCCAATTCGTCTTTTTTTTTTTTTTTTCTTTACCAGCACAATATTTCTGTGAAAAATACCACATTTTTTCTTCAGACTGGGGGAAAAAAAGACAAATTCACAAATAATTGTTTTATGGAATTTAGATGTACTGGAAGCATAATATCCTATATTACACCTGCACAACGCACTGTAAGCATCCATATGTTGTGTGTTTTTTAGATTTATCTAGCCTCCTGACATAATTGTAATATAAAAGTTCTAAGCTACGCTATATGACTAAATGTATCTGGACACCCCTGGGTCTGGGGCTGTTTTTTCATGGTTTGGGCTAGGCCCCTTAGTTCTTGTGAAGGCAAATCTTAATGCTACAGCATACAATCACATTCTAGACAATTCTGTGATTCCCCAGTGCAGCGGCTCAGAAGGCCTGGACTAAAAAGCTTGCTTTGGTCTACAGTTTTAAGGGGCCCCACAGAGACTGCACATGCACAGGGCCCAGAATTCTGTGCTACCCTCCTGCTAAGGAGAACGATCGGATTGAGATGCGCAGCCATGCGTGATTGGTTCAAAGGCCCCACTCACTCCAGCTGAATAGATTGTTTTAATTTACCATTCCCTTTCATGTCCCTGCAGAGCAAACTTAATTCCACTCGCCGGCCTCTCTCTGTGACAAAAACCAGCGTAAGGTGCTGGGTCACCGGAGCATATGAGATTCAGAAAAGGAAAGACTCGTAACAGACCCGTGAAAGACTCTGATAACAAACAGTAGCGTTTATTTAGCCATGAGAACAGTTAACGTTTCGACCCGATCGGTCTTCAGCAGAACTGTGGGGCGACATAGCTCAGGAGGTAAGACCGATTGTCTGGCAGTCGGAGGGTTGCCGGTTCAAACCCCGCCCTGGGCGTGTCGAAGTGTCCTTGAGCAAGACACCTAACCCCTAACTGCTCTGGCGAATGAGAGGCATCAATTGTAAAGCGCTTTGGATAAAAGCGCTATATAAATGCAGTCCATTTACCATTTACCAGAACTGTGGTCTGAAAACGTTACAGGTTACGGTCAGGCTTCAACGGCAACATGGCTGTTTTTGTTACAGCAATCCAGCCGTTCTTACGCCTGATCCAAGACCGGTGAAGGTGCAGCGTAGAATATTTCACTGCCGTTCATTTTTGGCTCAGAAAGTTTCATTTCTCTGGAAGGCAGTGTGAGGAGTGGACTCTTGACTGTTGCATCTCATCTACTGAGAACCTTCTTCTTTAGGCATAATCATGTGCCACACTACCAGCCTCCCTCTGTCTCTATGATTTTTTGCAGCGATCAAGTTAACTCATCGTAGGGTGGCCATCTGGGGCGGGGTCACAGCCGGGCTACAGAA
Organism: Anguilla anguilla; assembly: GCF_013347855.1. Lineage (NCBI taxonomy): Eukaryota > Metazoa > Chordata > Actinopteri > Anguilliformes > Anguillidae > Anguilla > Anguilla anguilla. The sequence continues at coordinate 5,125,065 of NC_049207.1, forward strand.
TATCACTATCCAATCACCTTTTTCCCCTGATGCTGTCATTTCTGTGCTTGACAAAGGCAAAGATGAATAATTCAGAGAGAGAGAGAGAGAGCAAGCAAGACCGTCTTCTTTCTTGGAAGAGGAGAAGGATGAATTATTCACAGGAGCCGTTGAGTCAGAGGACGACAGATCTCTGCATCTCTCCGGTCTGCTGTGTGAGTTCAGCACCACGGACAGAGTCAGAGCTGGCATGGGAAGCGGGACCAACAGGCCCGGGGCAGACACTGCAGTGCAGAGGAGATCGCGAAACCAAACGAAGGAAACTACCCCCCCCCCCCCCCAAATGGGTGTATTAGTCTATGCTCCTCCTCTTCTTCCTTTCATCCTTCTTTCTTCTTCCTTTCTTTTTTCCTGCCTCACTCTTCCTAATTTTTCTTCCTTATTTCTTTCTGTCTTTTATTTGCGCTAGTTTGAGGCATTGTGCAAACTGTTGGAGAAGTTCGCACTCTGTCAGGGTCACGTTCGTGGACCTTACACAACCCTGATCAAAATGATACATTTGCCTAAATTCTTTGAAAGCCTTTGGTTTATGCCAAGTGGTGGGTGGGGTCTGAAAAAAAGCTTGTGATTGAGGATGCAGTATTTTATTGATTCAGTGCTTATCCCTGTTCAGGAAGCGCAGGTGTTCTATCGCACCACAATGCCACGAGGCTTTCTGCCCGATCACACAGAGATGGTTGCTGAAGGGGACGCGATCGGTCTCGCAGAAAAAAAAAACGCGGGAGCGCTCTCTCCTGTCCGAGCCCCTTGAAGTGCCACTTCACCTAACGAGCCGTCTCCTCCAGGCCCGAAAAATGACTTCAAAGGCAGCTCGTGCCACGGCAGAGAGCGTTCAAAGCGCAATCGCGTGGAATTTGAGATCCCTCTTGGCCTGGAGATGCCGCAGATCAGAGGGGATGCTGTCACGGAGGTTCACTGGTTGTGCATTGGGAGCAACCCACAGTGCTGAATCCACGGTGCATGGTGCACGTCGATCGGTTCGGCTGTTTGGGCGCATTGTTATCGGTCTCCCTTCTTTATAACGATCTCCATCTGATAATGATCTCCTCATTTCACCGTGCTTTTCAGATCGTTGACAACTCCGGAGAGGGCGGAGTGAAATTAGTTATTGTCCCTGCGTACTTGCGGCAATCTCGATTCGAGATCGAAAGACGAACGTGAGGCTGATGTACGGATTATCGTCTTTTATTCCGTAGTGTTTTCCTGCGTGTGTGTGTGTGTGTGTTTTACCGTTTGACAGAAAGGACCGTTTTTTTTACCTGCGGTTGCGTGTTGTTTTCTGGCTGCCCGTGTCTGAAGGGTCCCTCGCACGCCCGCCAGGTAATTGGAATGGCTCGCGGCCGTCGGTTTATCTGGGTAAGGCCGTAACGAGCGGCTGTCGGGATGAGATTCCGGGAGCGCGTCGCGGTAATTCACCGCGCGTGACCTTATCCCCGCGTAAATGAAAAGGGCTGTCAGTGGTAAATAATGCCCCCCCGACGAACCCGACGTGAGGTACTCTCGAGCCCGAATTTTTTGCGCAAGGGTACTTCACACGGGGGGGCGACTCGAGTGCCTGCCCAACGAGCCGTGCCGCGCTCGACGCGTTTAACGCATTCCGATGGGGCTTGTTAAGGCAAAAGCTCCGCTTACTCGCTCGTACTGTACCTACGGCGTGCTGGGAAATGTAGTCAGGGCAGACCTGGACGTGCTTCTGCCCGGAATGTTGATTGGGTGAGGCTGAGAGACTAGAAGGATTAGGGTAGGGAAGGGGTGGAGGGGGGTGGAGGGGGGGGGGGGTAACACAGGGGTTTCCCTCTCCCCCGAAACGCTTGGCCTGCCAGCTGAAATAAGCAGATGTGTTCTCGCAGGGTGCGGGAATGGATGATTGGAGGAGGAATCCAAATATTTGGGGGATATTTAGTCAGGTTTCCTGCCAAGCTGAACAAGTGGGGAACTCCATATTTATGCAGTTTGATAATGCCTTAATTCTGATGCCAGCATGGGATAAATATGTACTGCCACTCTTAATATTTTTTTGCTATGAAGGGCATGGGCTGTAGAACTCTGAATCAGTAGAATACTGATTATGCCAGCTGCTAACTGACTGACACTTTCACATTCTCTTACATTCTCTGTACAGTAAGCTCCATAATGTTTGGGACATAGCAATGCTTTTTCTTGATTTTGCTCTGTACACCACAATTTTAGATTTATAATCAAACAATTCACGTGTGGTTAAAGTGCAGATTCTCAGCTTGTATTGATGATGATCTTCACTTTAACCTTGTGTGAATTGTTTGATTACAAATCAAAAATTGTGTTGTACAGAGCAAAATAAAAAAAAGCATGTCTATGTCCCAAACATTATGGATCTATCTGTTAATGGCGTAGTTGCAAGTCACTGGAACCTTCTACTGAGATTTAGCATGAAGTGTCGGGTCCTTGAGTTGAGGTCACTAAGCAGTCATCGGAGGTGTGCTTTTCTTCGCCTCGCTGTCGATGCCCCCCCCCCAGAGGAAGGCTTCCTGGGTGAAGGGGTCACGGTCTGTTCTCCTGGCCTGGAAGAAAACCATCACTCCAAGGAGATCTGCTCCAGCTGGCTCTGTACCTGAAGTGAGGGTGACTCAGCACTTTCCCCTCTGAAGACCGAGTGTGAAAGTGGATCTGCCCTGAGTCGGAACGAAGCCTCGGAATGAAGCACCTTTCCAATCTCCTGCAGTCTGTCAGTGGAGCTTAAATCAAACGGAGGCGGACGTACAATACGCCATTATTCAGCGTGCAGGACACAGCAAGGGAGAGTCGGGCTTGAAGTTTAAAAGTTCGAAAAACATAAACCCCTTTTTTTTTCCTACACAAAGGGGCGGTTCACCCAAAAAGGACTCCAAGTAAGTGGAAATATAGCTTTATTTTATTTTTTGGGGTGAACTGCCCCTTTAACACGGTCTAAGCTTCTACATGGGAACTATACCGTACCTCCTTATCCGAGTCATGATGAGGCGTATAGTGTCTACCGTAGATCTCCTGATGGTCAGCGCCTGACTGGAGGCTTCATGAAGAGGACTCTACCATTACTCATAATAGAGTGGAAAGTTCTCAATTAGGATCATGTCATCAGGGAAAACGACTAATCAAGAAGGGTTCCAGAGGGTGCACAGGCAACAGCACAGAGGTTTCTTCATTAAGTATTCATCAGAAGAATCAGTTTGGTCATGTTTATCTGTCGGGCGCTGAGCTGCAGAGCTGTTGCAGAAAAATAGCCTTCGAAATGTTGGGGCTGACCGTGTATTTCAGGAGATGAATGAAGTGTCGGAGACACTTATTCTTTTCAAATGACTGTAAATCAAGTACAGTAGCCTCTATTTAGCCGTGCTGAAACATGAGAACATGATTGAGCGGTACCCTATTGTACTTTGTAATTAGTGCTTCTCCTAATGGTTCCAAAGCTGTCTTGAAGCGAGAACTCTTTGTTGTTTCGTTTTATGTTTGTTAAATGAGTTAATTCCCAGTGACACTATCCATCTCTAGCCCTTGAATAAGAAATTTGCATTCGAGCCGGAGCACGGCACCGGATAAATAATTGAATTTGATCTTGTGAGATGAATCCTGCGCCATACTCCACAGAGGACGGCCAGGCGGTCCGCTTAATTTTCTTCCTTTTCCTCTTGCCCTACTTTGGCGAGAACGCTGCTGTTTCGTGTGAACACTAGAGGGCGCCCCTCGCTCAAAAGCATGGTGTCACGCTCTTCTTCTAACAAGCTCACGCCCAGCCTGGCTTCCTGCAGTGGGGAAAAAAAAAAAATGCATCCAGCCAGCATAGCTGTGAAGATTCCTTCTTGACAGAGGAGATTATGTGATTATGTGGTGCTATTATGAAGCGTTTTATACCCGTATTGATTCCTCTGTCTGAAAGGTCATGGTAGCCTTACCAGGTTAATGGGCTCAGCGGAGATGTATTGATGATATGGGTAATTGTGCGGTGACAGTGTGAGTGTGTTCCCCTGCCGGCACACACATGATGATGGCGGGACTTTTCCAAAGACCCAGGCAGATTTATAGCGCCAGAAATGAAGTCGCACGCTGCCCTGGAGGACAGCAATAACAAATCCCTCTCGAGATTGCAGCCATTGCTCTTGGACAAGGCTGCGTGCGTGTGCGTGTTTGTGCGCGCGTGTGTGTCTGCCTGTGCGTGTGTGTGTGTGTGTGTGTGGGCATCCGCGTGTGTTCGTCTGTGTAACATTGTGTATTGTTAATATTTTTAAAATTCTGTTCAAATTCAGTTTTAAATTTTAGCGCTTTTTAAAGAGACGCTATCGCAAAGTTGTTGCACTGTCTATCACAAAAGACATTACAATGGTATATTTAAAGGACATTAAAACAGCTTGACGTTGTGTGTTTACTCTTCGGTATGTATTATTAAACTAAAGGAGAAGAGAGAGAGCTTGGGCATAAGATTGGGGGAAGCTTGCCAGATGACTCAAATATGGAAAGTATAAAAAAGTATTCAAATAGCAAGCATTAATTTACCATGGTTTGGCTTTGCTGCTGAAATACGAATAAATAAATAAATAAAATGAATAAATAAATAAATAAGCGCTGTGTTTTGACATTCTCACAGCTGATCCTCCAAAGCAAAACAATTTTTTAATGGACTCCTTTGAGATGCAGAGAACTGCTTTGACGAGTCTCACACACACTTTTTTCAGGCCCTTGGTGCGCTCCCTTCAGAACGGTGGAAGGTCACAGCCACTGCCTGTTTCGATCAGGTAGTTCTCTGCGGCATTTCTAATTGGACGGCCTCCTTCTTTACCTGAGCCCTTGTGGCTCTGTGGGTGGCGGGCGGTGCTCCAGGGAGCTAGCCTCGTTAGCCGCGGGTTCGGCAGCCTATCGTGTGCCCCCCCCCCCCCCCCCCCCCCACTGCCCACCGCAGCGAGAGCAAGGGGAGATAAACCAGATGGTCACCGATCTGCGAACAGAGCTAATCCACGATTGTGATGCGACATGTAGCTGAACGGTAGAGGACGATTACAGTGGTGATGCAAGTGCTAGTGATGCTGTAGAGCGAAACCACGTTTCAAGATGGATGCAGGACATATAACCGGAAAGTGGGGTGGCAAGCCCACACGCTTGGTCGTAGGTGGTGACGCTAATTGTGTCCACGTCCTGAGGCTGGTGATCTATCCCTGATCTAATCCAATGGGGTAGCCGTGGTGGCACTGGCCACCTCTGGAATTCGATTGACCACCCCAGGTGCCACCACTATTTTCCCACCTAAAATAGTGCATTATCATTGGCTAATATAACTGTTGGCGATAGTGTGGCCCCCAGTTACTGAGTCTCTGACTCTCCCCTGGCTACCCCATGAAGAACATCCTGGTAAACCCCCCCCCCCCCCCCCCCCCCCAGGTTGTGTGTTTTCATCCCCGACCCCCACAGTTCCACTGTAACCCACCTGCCACTACAGCTGCGTACAGTGTGTTTTGCTCACTTGGGATTCTCAAATGCAGTGTTTGTTCCACTTTTACTCTCCGGCTTGATGCTCGATCCCCCCCTGCTGTCTCACAGTGGCTCCTGGTACAGCAGAAATAACACAGAAACAAACCGCACAAAGCATTCACCACCGTCATTTACGCAGCGAGCATCGCTGTGGGGAAGCGAGTGGACACACCGTTTTACACAAATGCAATGTTCATCACGCGCGTTTGCATCTTGTCCTGTCATCCGCGCAGCCATGCTATCGCAAATGTAAAATGACAAGAGCATAGTTATAGCGCTATAAACGTGTTGCTATTGCGATCAATTAGCTGCGTCTCCAGATTTTAATTGTCTGTATTCCACAGTGTGGAATCGGATTAATGCAGACAGAGAGCTGATGAACGCTTTAAGAGGCTGTTTGGTGAAACATGCAGGTCACGAGTCTGAGCGGGGTTCGGGAGAAGCGGACTGTCCACTCTGACAGTGCATTACATAGCATGCATTTCAAAGTAAAGTACAGTGGCTTCTAAAATATGTGCACTAGATGTTAGGAGAAGGCTAATATATGGTGGTATATGTTACCATACCATTTGAAAGCTCACTCACCAGAATTCAAGTGTATTATTGCATTTGGGATACATTACTTCATAAAACTCTTTCACTGGCATGCCTAATGTCAAATTTGAAAACACACACACACACTACACACACACACACACACACATGCACACTACAGACACACACACACACACACACACACACACACACTCTCTCGGTACGGGCTGGATGTTTGGGCTCGTGACTGACGGGTAGCATGCGTTTCTCTGCAGGGGGGTCCGGAGGGTAACGGTGAGACCCGGTCCTGCATTGTTTAACCTGCAGGCCGCTCAGCTAATCCACGGGTCTCCCCCGTGCCACTCTGTCGCGCTGAACTCCAGCAGGTTATTAAGAGAGCAGCGGACCCCCTCGAAATGCAATCTGCTCTTTCGTTTCCTTGACTCCGGGGACTGCGATCCTGATGGATGTGGAGACAAACGATCCTGCCCCCTTGCCCCCCCCCTCCCCACCAAACACAGCCCACTGCATGCGTGCGGGACTCCCAGCATGTTCCCAGCCGGTCCACCGCGACCTCCATTACACTCGCCCCCCCCACCCCCCCGTGTGTAGCGTGACCTTGCGCCTCCTTCCCCAAAAGAAGAGTTCATCATCGCGCTGGCGTCCTGGGATGCGATTGGCTGGTGCGGGCGTGGCACGGTGCGTATGTCCCCCCCCCCCCCCCCCCCCCCCCCCCCCCCTTCGCACGGGCCGTTTCCTGCCCGCCACGCGTAGCGCTGTGAGGCTGCGTCTGCGCGCAGCTCCAAACGAAAGCCAGGAATCTGCCCTTTCCCACACCCGGGAAAAGTCCACAGTCGATCGGAGCAAACGTTTTCTTTACACGGCAGGTTTTAGCCACAAATAACTGATCCTATTTTTACCGAGGGCATGGATGGAGTTTCAGCTGGAAGGTAAGACCAGTGGTCCCGCTGATGGAACCGCCATATTGTGAGAACTGAGGATCCTCCGTGTGTCTGGACGTCAGACAAACGTGATCAGAGAGCAGCGGCATCAGGCATACATTCTTTGCATCGTGTATGCAATCAAATAAAGTTTTTAAAAAATATATTTGTCATTGTGAAGACACGGCAGCTTTTTATTTGTTTTACGTCTTTATGACATACCTTGACATTGATATTCCCCAGCTAGACCCGTTGCTTAATGTTAGGTGACAAACCACAGGCCAGGACAAACCCTCCACTTCATAATGTTTAATTGACATTTCGGTCTCATTTTGTCTGTCGGACGTGCTCCTGCAGAGCTGAGCTAGAAAACCAGGGGCGATACTATTAACTTTTTTTTTGTGAGGTTTGCGATCAATCTTCTTCCTGAGATAATGAAAGCTTTGCATTTGGCAGTCGATTTACTTTGTGTCAGAACTGATTATTACCCTGTTGCTGAAGCCCTGCACCGTAGGTGCCCTGCCCAAAAAAAAAATTTATTGCTGAATTCAAATGTTCATATTATAGTTCAATGAATATTCTTACCAATTTGCAGTTGTTTTCCCAAAAGACCTACTTCACCCATTTTCTGTTCTGCATTTTGTTTTTGCCTGGAGTTTTTATGACATGTATTCGATTTGGTCCTCTTGTCAGTCTTTGTCCTTTCCCTTGATGCGTTCTGTACTCTTCAGTCTAGGTGTGAACGCTAGGTCCAGGTAATTCATGTCAACAGCAGACAAATGGAAGGTGTAACTGTCTCAGCAGGTACTTGCCCTGCATGCTCATGAATATGAAGTTATTCAAATAAACGCCCTGCTATCTGTCATGCTATTGGCTAATCACTGAGGTGGGTGTAGTTTAATTTCCAGGTATCCCCGTTTCCTTTATGATTACCATTATTGCAATCTTGTACTCTTGTAAGTTTGTTGGGAAAATGGTCCATTGTGTGCTGTGCTGTCTGATTTGTGATAAATACTTTAGGGTACTTCACCCATAGTTTTAAGTTTTTATATTATTGGATTCATCTGGAAGCACTGCCTGTTGTACTGTTGCATTTGTGCAGTCAAGGTAAATTGTTTGCCATGTCTGAAATGAACCTTGTTGCATGTTAAACAGAGGGTGCTTCTTGTCCTTTCTCCATCATTAAGTATACTGCTTTAACATTCATGCAGATCATGTGCCTGTAATTAACCAATTGACAGTTGGTATGATGTAAATGAAGGGCCTTTTAAGTGCAAATTAAGTGCAGATTTAATCTCCGTCATTAGCATTTTCCTTATAGGGTCTCATCATTCCTCACTGGCAGAAAAGTCTGGCAAATGCAGAAAACAACAACAAACAAAACAAAAAGTTGAATGTTTTGAGAGCTACCGCTGGCCAATAAAAATGGCCGCTTGATGTACAAAAAGGATAAGTAAGTCCTCTTTCCTGAGCCCTGGAGGAGCTCTCCATTTCCCTTTTCCCCTAATGATACGAGGCGGGCGTTTTGCGAGCTGTCGCTCCTTCGTCAGGTCGGAGCGCGGCGTTTCATTAAAGGCTCCTCTCGCTCGCCGAGAGCAGGAAAGCAGCAGGGCTGTCAGCTCTTCAGGAAGTGGCTGCCATCGAGCCGCAGAGCGGAGCGCGAACCTGCGTCGTGCCATTTCCTGTCTTCATTCGCTCCCGTGTGACGGGCGCTGTACCACTGGCTTTGGCTTGCTTCTGTTCAGGACGAACGGTTGGAATTTTACTCCTGAATGGCGGTTATAATACCTGCTTGTAGGTGTTTTTATTTCCCTTGTCGTCGACGCTGTTGTATTAACACGTCGTGGAGTTAACGTTACGTGATGTCATTTCTGCGAAGAAATTGGATCTGCTCTTAAGCTGTGCAGCTTACTGGCTGCGAGTTTGAATCCAGGATTGGGTGCTGCTGCTGTTGTGAGTAAGCGAGGTTCTTCAGCAATGCCCGGCTGCATTAATTGTTTGTAGTCGAAGTTGTCTGGCGCGTCTGTGGAAAAAAATAAAAGTACGGTAATAACTCATCGTGCTGTTGTTGTTAATAAACATATAACTGTAACACACATAGAGTGCTTTATGTACATTGGTTTGTTTGTGCCTACTGGTGGCAGAGACTGGGCTCAGTGGCCTGGACAATGGTGGGTGAGTCCTAAGCTATATCATTAGCCCAGTATCACTGTTAGTGCATAGTGGAGGGAAAGGGTGAGTGTGTTGTCTTGCCAAGAGTAAGATGGTTTGGCTTGGCCTCCTTCGATTGGCCAATACATTTAATTTGTCTCTAGAACATGCCGGCACTCCCACTCAGCTATCAGTCGTTATCGTGCAGGAATTCACCATCCCTGTTTGTGGGTGCAGGTGGCAGGACGCTGGGTCAGTCGCTGATTCGGTGCGTGGAGGATACGGCGGCTAACTGTTGATTAAAAACGTACAGTGTCTGCGCTGGCAGCGAGTTCATCAGATCGCCGTGAGTAATTCTTCATGTCGGCGAGAACGTTGTTATTGGATCATAAACAGCCCTGTGGAATTGAGTCGGAGGAAGCCGCTTGGAAAATCGCATTTCGTCGTCGTAAACGAGGAACACAGAGGTTCGCGATGAGTTTTTTTCTGGGTGGCGTGGCACGGCAGCCTGTTGCTAATTTGGCCTTTTCAGCTCAAACAAGCAAGTGCAGGTGATTGAAATGCCATTTAAACTATCAGGGTTACGTGCCACTTGCAATGCACCAATTTCCCCCTCGATGAAACCTCCCAAGGCTCCTTGGTCCCAGAACCAATGATTGTGTTTGTCCAACTCCCTGGAACCCCATCTCTCTGTGTCAACAAAAAAGTTGTTTTAAAACTTTAAAGTTCACAGCATTGTTCTGTGTGTCTTCAGTCACTGAAGCAGAGGGCTCTGCTCAATCTACAACAAGCAGGAAAAAAACCCCTTCTCAATAGGCACTTTTAAAACCGTTATCTTCACTGTTCTGCTCCATGATCTCCCTTGAATTCGGCTTTGAATATTATTGTGTTTTGACTTGGCAGAGAGTGATTTATACATCAACATTTGCTGTGTTTGACTGTCAGCGGCATCAAAACTTCCCGAGCGCCTGTCACCATTTCTAAAAATTTTCACAGATGGAATCAAAACATTTTTTTCCCAAGATTGAATGCTTGAAAGTCTAATGCTCAGTGGTGGATCAGTGTGTGGAATGAGCCCGGTTTGTACACAGACCTAGAGCAAGGAACTGATGGGAAACTGGCTGGTTGCTTGACCTTGACAAGAACCTGGGTGGGGGGAGGGGGGGGTGGTGAAGGTGCTCAACCAAAGGGCAGTCTACATCTTTCTCAGTTTTATAATCAATGTTTCACCTTTTTTGTTGTCCACGATTTGAAATCGCAAATTGCTTCAGGAACAGGGTCAGCTGGTGTCAGACGAGACCAGGGCGTGGGGTGGGGTGTGGGGGGCATTACATTATTCCATCGTCCGGTCAGGACCCCAAGCCGGATCTGTACATTACAGTAATTTAGAAATGCGGATGTGTCTGGCAACCCTAGTCAAGGCTGTATAAAAATAAAATGTGTTTTTTTAGTTTTTTTTTTTTACTTTGTTTGTGACCACTGGGGGTGCCGTGTTAGGTTTACCCTGCCCAGTCCTGGGTGTTTACCACTGCAGGGGGCGCCAGGTCACAGTCAGCTTATGATGTGACCCACACTTCAGAATGTGACTATCCAGTGCTGATGGTGAGAGCCGCTTCAGACTTTTATCACCTTGAAATGATATTCTTTGTATTAACATCCACAGGCATGTATTCAGATGCTCCCTTGGCAAACTTTAAGGAATCAGCGAAATAAATCACAAAATCCTAATTGGAGTTGGCTGTTGAGTGGCTTGTCCTGCTCAAACACATCCTTTAGATGTCACTGCAATTAGAAATACACGGTGCCTGAGGGGGCTGTATGACAGCTCGTTTGGTTACGGCACCACGCTGTGGCGTATTGGATGAGCCTCTCAGCCAAAGAGCGAATCGGTGCCAGTGTTGACCGTGGCCAGTAGCTCCACAGAGCGATGTTCTATTGGCGGTTGCGTCACCTTGGCAACGGGAGGGTTCGGTCAGATAGGGTTCCGTGCACACATCATTATCTAGCGGCCCCTGCTGGTCGATCAGGTGCCTGCAGTTTGTAGTCAGAGTCGCATTATGAAAAGGTCTTCCTCTGACTCTGCTCTGTGCAAGCTTAGCTGCAGTCTGCGGTATGACAAGGGACAGGTGGCGACACCACGTGTTTCGGAGGGGAACTGCGAATGTCTACGCTCTCCCTAATCTGGGGTTTGCGGATGTATGTGGCTGAAGTTGCAGACAATTGGTCAAACCAAATTGGGGCGGGAATTGGATATAGGACAAAAATACACTGCGCCTGCATTTAATTGGCAGTTAATAAACAAATGGCTAATGTAGTGGTACTGACATTGCTATAGTCTTGCCAACTTTTGCCAAAAACAGGCATCTATGTGGCTTTGCTGGTAGACTGAACAGGCAGTGCATGTACTTTTTACCAATTCACAGCCCTCTTGCCAAATTCATGAGGCAAGTGAATTTTAATCTAATAATACAAACGGCAGGTAACCACGTAAACAAGGCTTTTATCTTGCAGAGAATTTCTTCTTGACCAGTTTGCAGTATTGTTCGATGAAGCGAAACGTGTTCATTCATTTTCCATCAGTGTCGGGTGTGTTGCATTTGAAACAGTCACCGTTTCCCTTACTGTTATAGGCAGGGTAGATATAGCAGGGGAAAAATACGATGGATACCTGTGGGAAGACGTTTGCACATGATGTATTGTCGACTGTCAGTAAGGAAGGCCCCATAACGAGGGGTGTATATCACGAGAGCACCGAACAGGCAATTTGGGCGCCGTCGCATGAATCTGTCAGCCAGGGAGGGCTTCAGATTGGGGGTTAACCCGGTACCAGCCACCAGCTCATTCCAGCAGTCTGACTGCGTGGCACAGCTGCAGTTCTGCTGCGTGAGAAGAAGCCAGTGACATCACACACTCCAGGAGATCTTGTACTTTCCAAGGACATTTCAGTGATGAGGTGGGCTAATGAACTTGACTGGAGAGGAAAATTTAAAAATAAGTTTAAAAAAAAAAAAAAAAAAAAAAAAAATTTATTAAAGAACTTTGGGGAATTTAAAATATAACCTCAATAAGACACAAAACAAAAGGCAGTTAATACACTGAACTGCCGTTATTTTTCACCAGAGCCGCGGGTGGTGGACAGTGCCTATTAGGCCCCTGCTGTGGCTGCAGCTCAGCTGGCCTGGTTGCGGTCAGGAGACAGTCAGTGAGTGTGCAGTGGTCGAGTGCCAAAACAGTCCCCACCAATCAGCACCGGTCCTGGGAGGAGGTTCACTGCTTCCAAACATACTGTCAACTCTCTCTCCCTCTTTTTCTCAATCTCTTTCTCTCTCTCTCTCTCTCTCTCTCTCTCCCCCTCTCTCCCACTATCTCTCCCCCCCTCTCTCACTCTCTCCCACTCTCTTTCTCCCTCTTTCTCCCTCTTTCTCTCTCTCTCTCTCTCTCTCTCTCCCTCTTTCTGTCTCTCTCTCCCCCTCTCTCTCACTCTCTCTCTCGTTCCCTCTCTCCCCCCCTCCCTCCTTCTCTCTCGAGAACACTCACCCGCCCCGTCCGAGTGAGTTATTGGCTCAAGCGGGAATCCAGAGCAGTCTGGCCGCGGCGAGGACCGTAAAACATCCGGGATGCACAGCGAGTGGAAGATGAATGAAATGGACTGACGGCGGGGAGAGGCCAGGCTAGTACAGTGTGTCCTGGCGTGAGGTGAATTTACTCCGAGGCAATAATTAAATTGGTGCAGTAATTTGGAACTATCGCAGTTGAATTGATGGCTTGCTGCAGTCATGGGTGAATCGATACTTGGTATAATAGCCAGTTGGAATACTTCCTGTGCTATTTATAGTAAATGGAGCCTGCTTTCTGGGTAACTGAAGTTTCATTTTATATTTAAAAAAAAAAAGTTTTTTATAAATGTATGCATATATGCAAGACAGCAAAAAAAAAAAAAAAGTACGAATGTATAAAACTATAGTTCCTAAATCTTGAAACACGCTAAAGTGAGAAGCAAGATAATTGTCCCATGTCTACACATGTCTGGTTTCTCATATGGACATCAGTGCTGATAGATTGGAAGCAGTCTGGCAGAAGTCCCCAGCCTGCTGAAGGTGCAAAGGCTCTTGGGTAAATCACCTGAGCAACGACTGATCTGGCAGAGCGGGTTAAACCTACGTCTCTTCAGCATGAAACAGCATCCGTCGAAGGATCCGTCTAACTTATTACTGGATTTAGTGCGGAGAGGGAAGGGGGGGGGGATGTGGAGGCGTGATGGTATCCCAGCATGCCGTGCGGCTGCGCGGCGGAGACGAGAGGAGGTCTACGCTGAGAGCGGCGATCCCGCCAGCCTGCGCGTGTCCTCGAGCGAGCCGAGGCTCTCCAGCGCCGGAGAGAGAGAGCGCGTGGGCGGGCGGGCGGGCGGTGGCACGGCCCCGCCGCACAGAACCGCGCATGATCTCCCAAGTTCCCTCTTTCCGCGGTCTCGGCGAAGCTCGAAGATGGGGGGGGGGGGGGGGGGGGAGCACAGTCTTCTGTGTGGGTTTTTGCATCGCTTTGAATGGCGATAAAGATGCTGTACGTGTTGGTTGTATGTCCTGCTACGTTGTGTTGAGGTGTTGTGTGTACAGTGTTGAAATGGATGGAAACTTGTTATTTTTACATTGGTAAAAGAAAATGTTTCCTCATGGAAAACTGTTTTATGGTCGATTTCGTATCTCCTTATATACAGGGTACTTTGTGTATAGCTGGCTGTGGGATTTTCATTCTCAGGTTTCATTTGAATCACTGTCAATTGCATCATTGTGGTGCACAACCACATCTGATAGACATTTGACCCACTGTGGCAGACAGAGAGAGGGAGAGAGAGAGAGAGACAGAGAAACCAATTATTCATTGTAATCCAGTGTTGGGTACAATGAAAGTATCCTAATACTGGAAACAAATTACCCAAAAGTGCTTTGCAAAGGACCACTTAAAGGAAAATCAAGATGTTTCCTGATAAATGTTTTATAGAAATGAAGATGTAGCCTAGTAACTTTTTTTCCATCGTCCTTGTGCTGTGGAGATGGTCACACTGAACTGGCTTTAGCATGCTAGAAGTGTGTGTCCCAAACTGGCACTTTCAGCACAGAATGTAAGGTACGTGTATTACTATGTTTATAAAATGCATCCCACGGTGACGATGGCTCTGTGAAAGATAGTGTTCATTGGCCTGAGGCTCCTCCATTGACCTGCGTTTGGCATCGGAATTATTCACAGTTGCTCGGCAGTGGCAATTATGACCTCACAATGCTTTACCGTCACCGAAAATTTATAAGAATGTTATTCTCCTCGGAGTGCTCTCTGGTCATTCTCATTTCAATTTCATTTGCCGTCTGAATTTTAATTTTTTTTTTGGTCTCAAATATAATTTCAGGTTTTTAGTTAAGCTTCTGAGATTATCTCAAAGAACACATTTAAGCGCACAAGCGAATGGACCTTGAAGTGGTCTAACGGTAAAATGCTTAGTATTCTCGACCACACTCGCCTCCCTCGAATTTTATCTTATCGTGGCATCGTCCAAAAGCGCTCCTTTAAACATGATTTATGAGGACGCCCTAAAAAACCGAGGGAACCTGTGTACCTACGCCAGATTCTCGGTTAAAAGGGGGGACTTCCAGAAGCTGCCAGATAAAAAAAAAAAAAAAAAAAAAAATAGGGAGAGAGTGCAATATGAGGCCATTTCTTCCTCCGGTGTCGTGGAGTGGAGTCGTTCTCCTTATCCACGAGGGCTTGGCCTTGGAGGAGAGTCCTTCAGTGCCGCGTCGGAGCTGTGACAAGTGCCATCCACATCAGCCTGAAGATCCCGCTAAGCGGACGCCAGCGATTTCCATGTGGCAGCTCCACAGCGAGGCCTCGTGCCAGGAAGCGGTTGTTCTACGGCAACGGGTGACCAACTCTGCTCCGGGACATTCCGGGGAGTGTAGGGTTTCAGTCCAACCCTAGCAAAGCCACACCTCAGTCAGCCACTAGAGGTCTGCTTTTAGCTGCCAATTAGCAATGCCAAATTAAGGTTGAAATGAAATCCTTACAGGGTGGTAGATCTCCAGGAATTGGGTTGGTTGTGAGTGCTCTACAGCAACGCTTAAATGCAGTTTTGCATCTCTCAGCATCCCCCCCCTCCCCATCACCACGCAAGATAAAGCAATGTTCCCTTTACAGCGACGAGAATATGCGGCCTCAGAACATAGCTCAAATGTTTTCTGCCTCACATAATTTTCACAAAATATTTCCATGGTGATCGGCTGGCTTTTTTTTTTTTTTTTGGCTCGCCAAGAACAAAGCATCTCTGCGAAATCCGAAGGACGCACCAACTGTCCCTCCCGTCGTGAGTTTTCCAACTGAGACTTTGCTCAGATGCAAGTGAGACGTCTGTACTGTACATGTCCAGCTGTTTCCTTGCTTCAGTTTTTCTGTTGCTGGGCAGCATGCACGCTTGCTTGATTTTTTATTTTATTTTTTATTTTTTGCTTTCTGCTTGCTTTTCCTTGTCAGTGAAGCTCATCAAAAGAGAGCAGTGGCACAACTTGGCCCCTGACCAAGAATGTGCCGTGGCAGTTTGGCTGGAGTTCTGAGAGGCCAAACTGTGTGTGTGTGGGGGCGGTGGGGGTGGGGGTGGGTGTGCGTGTCGATGTTGGTAATGAGCGTAGCTGTCTGTGCCCAGGTGAGCCTTGTTCGTTTGGCTGGATAGTGTCAGGGAGACGTTTTTCTTTTTCTTTTTTTTTCGTCTGTGCCTCGTTCAGTTTAAAGAGCTTGTTGCTGAGATGAGACGAGAGAAACTGATAGGATAGAGTGTTCCAAATTTGGTGAACTGAAAAATTATGTAGATTAAATTTGCTTAAAGATTGGTCAGACAAAAACACTGGTAATTTTAGTATTTTTAGTTCAAAGTGAGAAAGTCCTGGCAGAATACCTGTCGCTAATTTTCGCTGTTTTGCCTGAAGACAAAAAAAATTATTAATACATAGTCACTTTAATTCAAATTTTCTGTGATATTGAATGGTTTCAGGAGGTTTTCGAGGCAGTGTGTCAGGTAAAAACGTTTTACTCCCATCAAAAGCACTGCACTGCACTCTCCAGTTCAATTTTAGGTCTCTGGGAATAGTCATTTCACTAGGCGTGAAATCACCTTGTGTAATGGGAATCATTCTTGTATTCGGTCTGCGTGGCAATCCGAGGCTGAACCTGGTTTTTATATCGCAGGTAATTAACATGGCCGTTTGGGTAGTTACTCTCTCAATCAAAGCCCCAGGTAATGTGTTCATAGTGTTCAGCGTTGAGTTTTTCCATGCAATGTGATTGCTGCTTTTGGGGCAGAATCATAACCATGCCCCCCACCCCCACCGCTCCAGCAGAGAAAGGTAATAGCACATGATTGCATTTCTGCCATGAGTTATGGATGCATTTATACCGATCGCACACATAGCGACACATGGGTGATGTACAGCTCCCGTTTGCGCTGCTAAGTAATGTGGCAATACCCTGCGGAACCCCCAGGCCTGTTTAGCTGCTCCCTGGAGGGATGAGGAACATCGTGTTCCATCACTGTGTTCTCTTCATTACAGCCGGTTAACCTTTTGAAGCCTGTGTTCTGAGAAGTAATATTGATACTCGGTGACTGATTTTAAAAAATGTAAAATAAATCTGTTTACAACCAGAATTGATTGTTCAATTCAGGATGTTCTGTTAGCCCCGGCAAAGTTTCTGTGCTGCATAAGTTTGGCAAACATCTATCTATAAATGTCTCAAGTTGACACCCAAGGACTTTTAATCAGTAAAATTGAGTTGTTCCTTCATTTTCTTTACTCATATCACACATGACGTCTTTAGAAAGGGCGTTATGTTCTTAAATTGAGTAAATTATAGTCTTAACAAGTGAGGTTCTAATTGCTGAAGGTGTGGAAACAGATGTGTTCAGAGAAGAATGTGACAGGATGTTCGCATTGCAATTTACGGGAAAAATAAATAAAAATTTGAAATGCATGTTTTCAACAAACTTAATTGAACAAGAGTTCAGCTGCAAGAAAAAAACAGCATACGGTGAGCCCCTGAACTGCGTTGAAGAACATCTGGTCCGAAATTCTTAATCTGCTTCAAGGCTCTGCAACTATTTTTTTCTGTTGCACTGTATTTAGTCACCAACCTGCGCAAGCAAGAGAAACTTTGTACTTCCAGTTTATACTTTACTCTTCTATACTCTATAAATCTTTGCTGCATCTATTAATCAAATAAGAAAATAGCAAATCAAATATGCGAATCAAATGCACATGACAATCATTATGGTATCCGGTCCTCAGAAGTATAGAAATACTACTGATTTGTTTTACACTGCCATTTAATCATTCTGAGTGTCTTCTGACACCACCAAAAGTACATGAATTATTCACAGCCCTTTCCCCTGGCTCACAATCTGTCGAGGAACACTTCAACTGTCTATTGCTTCCTGTTGACTTTGAAACTGTGTGATTATATTGTCCATTTCTGCCTGCATAAAGCCCGATGATCCAGTTATCCTGTCAAAATGTACAGCTGAAACTGAATTCCTGAGTTAAATATTTACCCCTGTTAAAAGGGAGGGCTCCCAGAAAATGGTCAAGATATAGGTCAGTGACTGGTTAAATATTGAAGAAAGTCTGCTAAAACATTAACAGTGAGCGGTCGGTCAGAATTTTCATCAAAGGATTTTGAGTAATTAAGTAACGATGGGATTTTTAAAACATGGGAACACTGGATTGCATCGGACCTTATTACGTGAGCCAACCACAAGTAATCTCCACTTCCTTCCATTAAGATGGAAAAAAAACCCATGTTGGTTGAACTTAGGTTAGTCAACCTTGAGTAACCACCACGTCCTTTCTGATACGGTAAACGGTAAAAACCCATGTAGGTTGAACATGCCAGAAATGTCTAGAATGTAATGGAATATGAAGCTACAAATGAGCATTTGCAAGTTGAATGATTTGACTGTGAGGTACTGTATGCTGTGTAAGGCTGCCTTTCGACATGCTCTGAGGTGAGAATTACACACTTTACTCTGCCCAGAACGGGAGGTCGTGGTGATGGAATAGAAGTAGCCTAAGCAGAGCTAAAGAAGGAATTGATGAATAGCGCGTGAGTGTGGACGCAAAGCACAGCATTAATGATTGATTGCGGTCACTGGTGTCGGTTACTTTGAAAGGAAGAGAACCACAATGTCTTTTTTATTTTCTTTATACGTGTTCTAGCTCCTGCTACTAAGCGACTAATCGCTTCTTTCAGTTGTGGAGTGAGAGTTGTGGGGCTGTCCCCCTGGAGATATTCTACGCCTCATGTAGCTTTCCTAGGTGCAGGCATGTGTTTTGGGAAAAACACAACGTCCACTTCAATTTATTTATTTATTTATTTATTTTAGGAATACCGCACAACGCTGAGTTGTAGTAGCATGGCTGCCCGGGAAACGGACCTGCCTGGGAGACACGGTGAAGGGGATTGTGGGTAGACCGCGTTAGCTCAAGATGACCAGGTTGCATGAATGCCAGGGGCAGAGAACACCTCCCCTCCCACCCCCCCGTCCCTCCCCCAGTACCCCAGGCGCCCCCGCTGAGCTCCCTGTCCCTGGCAGCGCTGAATAGGAGGGAGTCCTTTCCTGGCTGGCGGGGTACAGTGACCGCGCTCTATTCACGCCGGCCTGCTTGAATGACCGGCTATTGTTTCAGGCCTGGCTGCTGCTCGGGCGGATTATCTTACGGCATCTCTGCTCCTGGGGAAAAAAGAGCAGGATACCCACCCCTCGGATGCCCTTTTCAGACACACTTAAGTGTGTGTGTGTGTGAGAGAGAGAGAGAGAGAGAGTGTGTGTGTGTGTGTATGTGTGAGAGAGAGAGTGTGTGTGTGTGTGTGTGTGAGAGAGAGAGAGAGAGAGTGTGTGTGTGTGTGAGAGAGAGAGATTGTGTGTGTGTGTGTGAGAGAGAGAGAGAGAGTGTGTGTGTGTGTGTGAGAGAGAGATTGTGTGTGTGTGTGAGAGAGAGAGAGAGTGAGTGTGTGTGTGTGTGAGAGAGAGAGAGAGTGTGTGTGTGTGTGTTTTTGTGTCTGTTTGCCATTGGCTTGGTGTGGCAACGGGAGGTCCACAATAGCTGTCCACAAGTTCTTCAGCCGAATAAAGAAGCCCATTCACCAGCATGTGGAGCAAAATCCACCGGATAATTTAACCTCTGGATTCACCTCAACAGACCCCCATCCCCACCCCCGCCCCCCCTCTGTGGGGCCTGCTGAAGGTAGGCTCTGCTTTGGCCTGGTTTCATTATTTCACTCCTGCCTTGTTTTTCCTGGCTGACGATGACGATGCCGTGCTCCCAGGTTTAATATTTCCCCGCTCAGCCCAAAATGTGTGGGAAAAGGGAGCGCTGGCGTCATTGGCGAGCGGGATTCCCGCTAGTTTCGGCCGAAAGGGTTGAATTTTACGCCTTTTGAATGAAGCAGGTAGACAACAACATGTTATGAAAAGGCATTGAGGTGAATCGCGCAGGATAACATTTCTTATTGGCAGAAAACGAGTGTCACATTATTGAACTGCGGCAAATGACTACGACTTGGACAGTGTTCTCTTTCAGTGACTTGATTGTTACCCGGCCTTCCTCTGGACACTCTAAACCTGAAATAAGGATCTGCATTCATGATTCAATGTAGCGCCTCGCCTTCATAGGTGCCATCACTGTTTATAATACTTGCCCAGGTATTGGTCGGTTTCCCCTTTACCCCCCCCCCCCCCATCCCGCGCCACCCCCCTCCCTCCCTCCCACCTGTTGGCTTTTGCTGTATTGAATAGGTAGTACTACAGTTTCCGGTGCTGTTTGAAACAACGCTCGCCAAGATGTCCTCGGATACTGGCTCTTGTTCGCACTGTCCATCTGTCGGGGCTTGTAGGAGGACAGCGCAGTGTGGGGGGGGGGTTTCAATTTCGCGGAAACAATCAGTGGGGCTTTCGCGAAAAACAGCGCTCTGATGGTAACGGTCTGAGCACTGGCCCTGGGATCTGGGGCATGCATTGCTCGCTGTGCTCGCTGAACTGCTTCAGTTACCCCCCCCCCCCCCCCATCTCTACTGCATACGTGTGACATGTCAGATAAGGATGTCTGCTTGTGTGAACAAATCATGTAATACAATTTGAATTTGCTTATCGGTGAAAAGCAGATTGCAAATCGCTTAGATTGTAGATTAGCCTCTCAGCCTGGCGGTGGAGTCTGACTCTGTGCTCCCGGTGTTAAGCCCCCGTTAAACTCTGTGATGTCCCAGAGGAGCACTGCTGGGACGAACATGATTCTGATATTATCGGCTAATCGTATCATTTCAGAAAATTATTGTATGTTATTTTTAGATCCTGGTGTTAAGGTCTCCTGGTGAAGGCACTGGGTCACCCTGTTGTTTCTCGTTGTTCTAATTAAGATTATTATTCCAAAGATATTTTCCAAACTAATATGTATATCCTTTTATTTTTGGACTGATTAAAGGAAGTACTTCCAATTTCCAGAAACTCTTGTCTACCGTTATGATGCCATTTCAAAAAATGTTATAACACATAGTTTGCATATGTAGGTCACGTGCATAATTATGCATAGTTGTTCACTGCAAATGAGTTTCAGCTGTACGTGTGTTTTAAATTAGAATTGAAACCAATGGCGTTCCATTCATATATTGAAATCATTATTTTAAATCAATAAGTTCGTTATTGTTGCCAAATATTTATTGCCGTTGTTAATTCCTTTGGATGGTCTCTTGTAGTTAACGGCATGTATTAAAATCCATAAAAGTGTTGAAATTGTGCTGAGTTTGCAATGACTGTCGAGAGCTACAATTTGAGCCAAACAGAATATCAATACATCATATTGTACACTTGCCATATTGGTACATGGCTTTTTAGCACACGCCTGAATTGTATTGGACAGAGCCGTGAAACAATGGCATTTTTCAACAGGGGTTAGGCTACATGGTGGCGCGGTTCAGCTGACTAACCTGTGGGAAAACCTCCCACAAAGGTTGCTCCATTATTTATTTACCTCGTTCTACGGTGAGAAACAGGATTGAATACAAGGATTAAACATGTTTAAATGTGAGGCATGCTCCTCGTACGGACTCCTCCCACAGGCTCCTCCCACAGGCATGTATATATTTTTTTAAACACATTTTGCGAGCATTAGGACTCCCCCGTCTATGTCTGTGACTGCAGTACAGTACAGCGCCACCGGCTCGGGGGCGGAGCCTCTAAGAGCTGTGATGTAACAGTAGAGACACGGACGCTGTGGGATGAGCTGATAAACACCCTGAGAAGTGGGGGGGGGGGGGGGGGATTGTGTGTGTGTGTGTGTGTGTCTGTACGTGTGTGTGGTGTCTGTACGCGTGTGCGTGTGCGTGGTGTCTGTATGTGTGTATGTATGTGTGTGTGGTGTCTGTATGTGTGTGTGTGTGTGTGTGTGGTGTCTGTATGTGTGTATGTATGTGTGTGTGGTGTCTGTATGTGTGTGTGTGTGTGTGTGTGTGTGTGTGGTGTCTGTACGTGTGTATGTATGTGTGTGTGTGTGTGGTGTCTGTATGTATGTATGTGTGTGTGTGTGTGTATGTGTGTGGTGTCTGTATGTGTGTGTGTGTGTGTGGTGTCTGTATGTGTGTATGCGTGTGTGTGTATGCGCGTGTGTGTGTGTGTGTGTGTGTGTGTGTGTGTGTGTGTGTGGTGTCTATGTGTATGTGTATGTGTATGTGTATGCGTGTGTGTGTGTGTATATGTGTATGTGTATGCGTGTGTGTGTGTGTGTGTGTGTGGCGTCTCGGTGGAGAGCTGAGTCTACGCTGCAGCGCGTGGGTGGGCCGCGGTGGTGAGGTGCTGCTGCTGAAGTGGAGCGGAGTGCGTGGGCTCTGGAGGAGGACTCCAGCCTCACAGCGGAAACGCGCGCGCACACACACACAGACGCACGCACACACACATACGCGCACACACACCCCCACACATACGCACACACACATACACACACACACTCCCCCACACATATGCACACGCACATACACACACACCTTCACACACATGCACACACACATGCTCACACAACCCACACACCCACACACACACATACATGCGCGCACACACACATACACACACACACACCTCCTCACATACTCACACGCACATACATACACACACACATACTCACAGGTGCACACACATACTCACAGGTGCACACACACCAACACACACACTCACAGGTGCACACACACAAGTACACACACTCACAGGTGCACACACACAAGTACACACACGTACCCATACGCACACACGCACAAGTGCACACACATCCATACCACACCAATTCGCACACACACATACACACAAGCACAAACACACACATTCATACCACATCACTTCACGCACACACACACACGCACACACACATAGCCAGGCAGTGTGCCTTTCTCATCCAAGCAGTGTGGGAAGAGCATTCCTCACATAATAGGACAGCTCTCTCTCTCTGTGCATCGTCGCTCCAGCCCAGCTACACAGAGAGAGTCTGGGACAATGGCTGTGGAATATTTATGTGCAAAATGACATTTTCGGGGTAAGTTTTCTTCTTCTTTTCACTTTTGTCTTCTCGCTTCTCCGGGAGTGGCTCGTTTTCCTACCTTAGCTGTGTACGGTCACTTAAAGAGCATCTGTTTGCTGGAGCTGGTTTCATTTAATAGGAATCTAAAGAGGAAAAGGGTTTTCTTTTGGACGGACTTTTGTTTGACTTGCTCTCCTGGGACCCAAGTGCTGAAGTAAACTGAACTGAAGCTGGGACTATTCTGTCGGGTGAACGTGCTGACGCATATTTTTGTTGAAATGGTCGGACGCTTATATTAATGATATCCATCCTTATCAGCTCGACACTCTTAGTATTAATAGGGATTACCAGTAAAGCAGCCAGGCTGGGATTATTTGGTGCGCTGCATCTACTTTTCATTGGTGTTGAATATGGAGATGAATGCAGGAACAGGTGTGCTTGAAACGGCAGTGGAGGAGGAAACCTGGTGTTCCTGCCCTGTGTAAGTGTCCCTCGGGCAGATTTTCGGGGTCCGTACCTTGCGCCCCCCCCCCCCCCCCCGCCCGCCTGGGTGGGCGCTCGCCGTCTCCGCCCGTCCTGTCACGACCGCCTCTGATCCGAGTCGTGACGCCGGCGAAGCCGTCTCCGCCGTTTCCACGACGCCCACGCTGAAAGCCCCGCCTCGGCGGATCTGTCTGTCTCCGCCTCCCTCGCTCCTCCCCCCCCCCGAAAAAACGGGGAAGCCTACAGGCGCTCTGCCCGCCTCCCCCCCTGCCCCATTCCCCCCCAAGTCTGCCGCCGAGCCGTCGGGGGAAGCCAGAGTTCCCGCGACTCGGACAGGAAGCAGGAAGCGGTGGCGCTTCGGCTTCCTCGTGGGGGTAGAGGAGTCGGCGGTGTCGATCGCGCGTTGCGCCCTCTTTCTCTCTCCCGAGAGCCGCTCTCAGAGCCGGAGCTGGGGGGGGGGAAGATCAAAGCGTGGGCATCCACTCCGGAAGCTTCTATACGCCGCGATCGCCCAGCTCCACCGCCAGCTCCCTGATCACCCGTCATTTCCACGTCCCGATCCGCGCTGCTTCTGACAGCTTCAGCGAGATCAGTCTGCAGCTGGAGCGGCACGTTTCCAACTTCCTCTCGATAATTTCGGGGGGCAGCACTTTTGCTTCAGCACACGGAAGAAAAAAAAAACGAGATGGCGTTCAGCCGCCGCGTGAACTTTTCATAATCCCCCTCTCCCGCCATTGACAGGCTCCCTGGCGGCTGCGTAAGGCTGCTTTTTCCAGAAGAGTAGCGTGTTCTGAGCGTGATTCCTTGCGCGTTTAAAATGAATCGCTGCATGAAACACGAGGGTGTCAGCTGCAATCTGAGATGACTGAAGAGGGCCTGACAAAACATGACCAATTAATCTGAGCGTTTTTAGGAAACTCCCCTTCGCTGCTGAACAGTCATCAATAATATCGGTCAACTCTGGCCATACGTGTCGAGTCCAGGGGGAGACCTGGCCTGCCTGTGTCAAAGCGACAGCTTCTGTATCATGGAATGATAAATGTATGGGAATATCAATAGGCTTGATTAATGCAGCGTGTGGAAGAGTACCCCGTTGCATGCATATGAGTTTACAAAAGTCACCTGTGCAAAAGAATTACTGCGCACATAAGAAAAACGCAAGGTTTTTTGCGTGTCATCAGTCTGCAGTGGTGGGCTCATAGAGTTCTGGGTAACTGCAGGGCGACCTGTATCAATCAAAAATCTGTTTAGTCACGAAAAAATGGCGGGCAGAGACGGGCTGTCGCCAAGCGCGTGATCCTTTCGGGGCGTTCGATGCACCGGAAACGTACGTTTTCCGCCGACGGGTCGCTTGCGATCGAAGCCCGGGTTGAAGGGCGACGCCTCGTCCTCTCTGTGGCCGTCCGTCTGTCTCGGGCGGCCCTCGGAGCGGACGCTGAACCTTGCGTGTGCGTCTGCCGTTACTGGGCCCCGGCGAAGATACGGTAGAGGTCCTGCAGTCACTTGGCAAGGCGGTCTCATCCAGAGCGACGTTGGTTATAGGCTAAGATGCGCGTCGAGGGTGAAGGTGTACAGCTGTTCCTGGAGGGCGAGGAACTCCACAGGCCACAGAGCTTACCTTGGAGTTAGCACCGAACAGTGAGCTTTATGACTACCTCTCACTCTAGGGGGCTGCTGGGTGGCGCATCCTGTTAAGGCCGTGTCCTAGTGCATGGATCAGGGCACAATAGAGCGTTCCAGTTAGTAGTCTTAAAACCCGGAAGTGAGTTAGCATTTTTGAGCCATGGGTTCCCTCCACAGATTTACGATGCTTTCTTCCCACACGGTTGTCGTCGATTTATGCCGAAAAGAAAAGTCAATGGTGAATATATGCTTGTATGCTTATATGAATATATGCTTTAGATAGTTTCTGATAGTTCTGACACAAACACACGTTAATATCACATGGGGATTATTGCTGTAATTTTGTGTATGCAAGTATATGTGTTTTTAAATATATGGGTATGTGCCTGTATTATGTGCATATGTGTTTTTTTTATGTGGACTCCAGGTAGAGTAGTTGTTGCCTTGACTAATCTTGTTGCCTTGGCAACAAGTAATGAGGATCCAAATAAGCAATGAACAGTAAATGTTAATTTCGAAGCTGTTATATGCTTTAAAAGTAAAAATAAAAATAAGTTGCTAACATGTTGCTATATTCACACTACAGTGGTTGTTGGAATAATTACACGTCATTACATCAAGCTACGTTAACTCACATCCTTGCTCTCTAGTGCAGCTGGTCATATCTCGTGTTTGTGCTTCTTTCAAACTTTTGTACAAAGTTCTCAAGGGTTTTCACCCCTCACGACACTCTTTCGATCATCTTTAAAAAAAAAAAAAAAACGATGTGACACCTAGGCATGGAAACAGCCATGACCACCAGCGAGGTCATAGGGGCGATGGCTAATACAGGCAAACCGTTAACTAGCTGAATGCAGGAAGACTGGGATAGGCTAGTATGAAACGTGAGTGACGTTTGTGACGTTGGCGGATTGACCGATTGTTGAAGGGGCGACATAGCTCAGGAGGTAAGAGCGGTTGTCTGGCAGTCGGAGGGTTGCCGGTTCGATCCCCACCCTGGGCATATCGAGTGTCCCTGAGCAAGACACCTGACCCCTAACTGCTCTGGTGAATGAGAGGCATCAATTGAGAAGCGCTTTGGATAAAAGCGCTATATAAATGCAGTCCATTTACCATTTGAAGTTCACTTTAGCCTAACGACAGCTTTCTGCATGTATGTATTAATTGTGTATGTTGCTAAAGAAAATCACTGAACATGTAGCGGCAGTGTAGCACAGTGGGTAAGGAACTGGGCTTGTAACCGAAAGGTCGCAGGTTCGATTCCCGGGTACGGACACTGCCGTTGTACCCTTGAGCAAGGTACTTAACCGAAATTGCTTCAGTATATATCCAGCTGTATAAATGGATACAATGTAAAAAATGCTATGTAAAAGTTGTGTAAGTTGCTCTGGATAAGAGCGGCTGCTAAATGCCTGTAATATATAATATATATATATAATATGTACTGATTTGTGGACATTATCTTGTTGAACAAAACATGGGCATATCATTAGTCTTTGTTTGCAACGGAGCTTATGTTCTTTAGTTATTCAAAGCCCACGGGGGGAAAAAAAAGCATTGGAAATCTGCTGAGGCGGCACTGATTGGTTGATTCATTGATATACATTACAGATTCCTTGTGGTGAAATTCCCATAGTCACCAGCAGCATGTAGCCTACTGTGCATCAATCAAACAGAGACCTCCAAAGGATGTGTCCCAAACGTCACACAAATGCTCCCTTAACCAAAAAGGAACGAGTTTGATATTCACAAACAGCAGCCCCACTTCTCAGTCACCGCATCTGAACCGCATGCGGTTAAGACGCAGACGACTGCATTTCGGTAACTGCGTTTATGTCAGCGAAGAATCGGAAGCCACTGATACACTACCACGGTTGACGGCACAATTGAAAAAAAAAATAACGCGAGGTGGGGGGGGGGGGGGGGGGGGGGGGAGTTGTGATCTTTTAGTTCTCCTGCAGCGGATACTTTTATGAAATGAAAAATTCTGTAATAAGTCTGGCGAACAGGTTGTGCTGAAGAATTTCCAGCTCGAGAATTCCCACGGCCTCGAGCAGCGTTGTGTAACGTTCTGCCGAAACTCTGCCGTTACCATAGCGATGAAATCTGAAATGGCGAGAGAAAAAAGAAAAACACCGGCGGTTTTCGCACATTGAATTAATGTGTTGTGCTAAGCTGGAGTGCCAGCATTTATGGACACTTAAATGAGCATTTTAACACGGCGCTGAACATTTTCGTGCATCGCCGGGAATTCAGAAAACAGTCTGTGACATAATTTTTCTCAGTAGAACTCATTTTGTAATCCTTAAGACAACTTTTGACTATTGATGTGCCAGACCCCGTGGACATGACGGTTGCCTGGATAGAACAGCTACAAAAGCACCCAGTCCTCACTAAAACAAGGCCATAGGACAACGGCAAGAAGAACTGCGTAGGTGGGAAAATGCAAATGAACCCTTTGCGATCTAGACTCACTGAATCCAGCTTCCTTTAGCTGGCTCAGGGTATATCAGTTCGGGACTGGTTGTGGTAGTGTGCGTGTGCGTGTGTGCATGCGTGTGCGTGTGCGCGTGTGCGATTGCGCATACGTGTGTGTGTGCGGGGGGGGGTGGGGTGGGGTGGGGGGGGGGGGAGTTGTGGGCTGGCCTTCCTGTTGCTTGGGACTCAAGGCAGGCAGCTCACCATTGGCAGAGGAAGACAACAGGAGTAAACTGAGTTGAGTTGAGTTTGTGTTTAATTCTGGTAACACAATGAACAATACGCTGTAAAAAATCTGAAGAGCATTAAAAGACGATGAAGACAGAACACAGAATGACATATGCACAACGCAGCACAAAAACGCAGCACAGATAAATGTATATTCGTAAAAAATTCATTTCATGCTTGACAGTTTACAGGTTTTGTATTATGAGCTCTGAGAAACATACAGATTAAAGTACAGAATTGAATGGCTTGAATGAGGGTATCTGCTCCGTGTACTCAATA
The DNA here is from genome assembly GCF_013347855.1 of Anguilla anguilla. NCBI lineage: Eukaryota > Metazoa > Chordata > Actinopteri > Anguilliformes > Anguillidae > Anguilla > Anguilla anguilla. The sequence continues at coordinate 5,152,885 of NC_049207.1, forward strand.
GGTGCCCAGATGAAGTGAGCACATCCTCGTATGGCTTAAATAGTACTACATGTGTGAGCGCCTTACTGAATTCTGCACCGGTGACTTGCACACCGCATTATTATTATTTTTAGCTTTTGATTCACAAAGAAGGCGATTTCTTTATGTGTACCCGACACACACGGATGACAATATTCATAACTATTGTGTGGCATCAAAATTACGACCGTCAATCAAAAAAAAATGTCGGAGGAAGAATTAATCAGTGTCTCCCCCCCCACTTCCTGCAGAGCGTTGCTTTTCGAATTTTCACAACGCCATGATTAGCACTCCAATTACATTTCAGCACGGAGGACAGCAATCACGACTGCCTCTCCGCTCTTGCGCAAAATCCTGGAGGCTGGAATTGCACATCTTGCATCCATGCGCTTTAATTCCGTTTTCAGATCACGTAGTTTGTAGTATATCTCCTGCCGCAGACAGACAGACAGACAGACAGACAGACAGACAGACAGACAGACACATGGAACTAGACGTGCTGTTAAATAATTGTGAAACACTTGTGGAATTTTCCTTCTTCCAGATCATTTAACCTCACATTTTTTGAAAATGGTGCACAAGACGTTTTCGGTGCCAAACTGATATTTATGAACTGTAGCAATTGTTTTTTACCTGAATATGAGCCATTATCAGTAATGCATTATGACTAGGAGCTATTACTTCTCAGTCTATATTGTTTTTGGCTATTTCTCTGTGATGACAACTTGAGCTGTACAAGTGAATAGAGCTTACTTGAATGGAAAATCAATTTTTAGGATGCGTTTCTGGTTTCATGATAGATTGTCTTAATGACCAGGAATAAATGTACTTAAATTAAATGGCTTTCTATGTTTTAGCCACACTTTATAATACTGTAATACAAAAAACAATCACTGCCACTGGTATCTAATCAGTTTTAATATGACAGCCAACCAGCATCAAGGCCTACAAGTGATCATGTGATGTGTTTTTGCCAATCCCAATGAAGCTGTATGGCAGCACATCAACATCCAGTAGATAACTTTTTACCAGAAGCATTTCACTTAGTTTGGAGGCATCAGTACAGCATCAGGTATGATCACAGAATAAAGATTAACATGAAGGTGGTATGCTGAATTTGATGATTTTTTTACTGTGTTCAAATAAAAAAATAAACAAATATTGTCATGGTTTAGTGGCAAGTTATACTTGCCTACACTCTACCAAGTTCATGGAGGATGTTTCTTGTGATGGTATAGCTCCATGAATGTGATTGGCAATTCCCAATTAATGATAAAAAATGTTTACACATTCTTTCCTGGAAAGTGAACTATTTTCTCACAACTCAAATTTACATGTCTGCTCCAAGTCCATGTTTTTTTCACCACTCTAGTTGATTCACCTCCTGGTAATCCCACTAATCTGTCTACAATGAGGAATTTGAATCAAGTCATCGGAAAAGACCTGTCGACTGAATGCCTGAATTAACAAGTTGTTTTCAGGGGAATTCAGAGCTGTTTAACTTGAAGTCTCACGACACACAGGCGAAGAGCAGAATACAAACAAGGATAAGTGAACGACTGCTGGAAAACAGTTTTCAAAAATCACCCGTTTATCTGGCTTTGCAGCGGAATGTAATTTATATGAAGCTATAGTTCCAAAACAAGAGTTGATCCACAACATGACAGGGGGGGAGGAGGAGAGAGGCCCAGTCTTAATTCAGGGCCCAACGTATCGCTGTAAGGTCTCCTGTCGGTTTGGGAGAGTACCCGTGTGCGCACGCCATACTCTTCAAACGTGCAGCCAACCGCTACTTCTGTCAGGCCAGCAAAGCTTCATCGACTGTGCCTAGGGACTGGGCAACTGGCACGGCCGACAGTGGTATGACAACATCACCTGCCCCCCCTGTCAACGTGTACTCGCCCAGATATGGCACACACAACAGTGATGCACTGCACACCAAGGGGACCTGATTACCTATAGGTGGCGGCTTTGGTTGATTAAATTGTTTACCTCGTGGGTGAGGTAGGGGCTGTTATGAATGTGTGTGGTATGTGCAATATGTTAAGTTTTTCATTTTAATTTCTAATTTTCATTTAATTGATATGTCAGTCACCAGTTCAATTACATTAGCAGTCCTCACTTCTCAAATACCTGAATCTGAGACAATTATTCCCTGAAGCACAAAATATGGGACAAAATGGCATCCTATCGAGAACATAGTATTGTTGCACGGTATTGCTGAATGACTTTGGAGAATAAACAGCTATTGCTGAATGACTTTGGACAATAAACAGCGATGAAAAACCTTGACAAGTAAATGATAAACACCGCCTTCTCATTGTGACACCGTGTCATAAAGAGAAATAAGCTTTCTGTAATTTTTATTGTTTCTATTTATTGTGTCTCCCAGCGGATGAAGAGCAGACAGTGGGCACAGGTGAAAGTAGGTTAAAGTGAATTGTACACCAGCACTGGGAAGTATCTCCTCCCCAGAATGAATTATAAATGACTGGAAACTGCTTCAAGTAGACTGTGCCTCCACTCTCCCTGCTTCGCTGCTTCCTGCCAACGGACACGCACAGAGGCGAGCCGTAGGCGTGCCTACTGCTAATTTACCTGGACTGACAGGTAAACTAGCCAATCCTAAGCAGAACAATAGGTATTGCCTGAGCCCAGTCTCGTCAAGTGGGGGGTAGCAGACCTGGGTCAAATACGTATTTGTTTTGGATTCAAATACGTTTCTACGCTTTACTGATCTTGTCTGGTGTGTTGGAACCAGTGAAATACTCTCAAAAAGTACAAACTCCACCCTTCTGGTCATATTAGCAGGCGCAGTTACCCCAGGCAAGATCAATAGAGCACAGAAAAGTATTTGAATCCAACACAAATACGTATTTGACCCAGGTCTGGGTGGTAGGCTTGTATATCCTGCATAGGATGTCATTCTCTCTGCTGTCCTGGCAATTTAATTAGAAAAGGGAATTAACCGATTTTGTTTCATTTGATTACATAAAACGTTGACAGGAAAAAGGTCAACGTTGCTTGTGTCCTTTACAAATGCAGCCTAATATTGAATCTGCCATTGTTTTTTAAGCTATTTCTAATCTTTATGCGGATTAATCTACACACCTTGGTTTCTGTTTCCTCCCTGTAAATTACACTTGGCAGAAAGAACTGTGCCTTGAGCGTGTACTACTGTTGCAGTATTATTCGGAAAATACCGTTAAATTGCACATCAACATTCGAGTAATTTCCAGGTAAAATGAATAAACTAAAAAAAAGCCTTCATTCCTTAATAGCATAAAATGAAGGGAGCAATTTGTATTCAGTAGAATAAATGTTATGCCTTTTTCTGCTTCTTAAATTTTGCAGTTTGTTTGTCTGAAAAACTTTAATTTAATTTAAGATTTAATTTAGATGAATTGCATATATTCTCATTACCTTAGAACTAGAGCGTCTAGGGGACAGTCTTTTCCATATTTTTTTATCACAGGTGATTCCAGCCAGAAAAAAAAAAACTTTATACTTGTTCTGTTTACCACATCTTCATGTAATTAATATTGGTGCCAATGTATTTTTTTAATTATTTTTTTTTGGTTGTGGATCCTCCAACACAGGAATGACAAAAAAAAAAAGAAAAACAAAGATTCTGTCAATCACAAACTGCTGAGAAATGCACAAATCTAGCGAGCAATCTTGTGCAGATATTCAGAACACAAACACAACAACACAGGCAGTTGCAGGCGGCTAGCAAGTAGTCCAGCTCTACATACCAGGTTCAGCAGCGCTAGCTCAGCCAATGAAACGTCAGCCCCCGCCTCCTCTGATGTCATCGGCATGGTGATGCGGTCGGTTAGTCTTGCCCACAGACGTGTTTCAGTCCTCCTCAGTCTGTTACCAGAATATTGTGCGGCCGATCAACAAAAAAGCAATAAAGCTTAGCGCTCATCACGCCTGGTGATTACCCAGTGCTAGGGGCCGGGTAATTGTGCTGCTTCTGTCAATAACTTCAAGCAAAGGGGTATTTTCTGGAAACAAATTACATTTGTACATATTGAAGCAAGTGTTGCATCTCTGAGGTAATGGAGACTGGTGGAGCAAATTTCTTTCGTGGCTAATTCTCCCAAGTAGTCGTTATTGATCGCACATTAACTATTTTGTAGGATTTTTGTATCAATATTTTCAGTCAATCAGCATCATTTTTTATGATGCTCTTCATACTGTACCAAAGGTTTTCTAGAATGGTGAACAGTTGAAAACAGGAAAATACAAAGTACAGTACGGTATAATCAATAACATACAGATGATAAAATAAAATCACAATAAAATTTTTTTTTTTTTAATTCCAACTGGTTTTTTGGTAGCAATTTTCTCATCATTACCTGTCCAGTTGCCTTGAGGTGATACCTGGGTTTCACCAGTAGATCCTCCCTTGAGTGGTTCATAAAATTTTTAATAAAATCTATTCTACTACCATAGGTTGGAAGACTCTTGCCCTAGGGCCTTATAATATGTAGGCATGGTGTGTTCAGACTTGTCTGTAACCTGGCAGCTATATGTAAAATATCCAGTTTCACCCTCAAAAATACATCCATCCGAATTGCTTCCATGATATATTCAATGTAGCCTCACTTGTCAGACTAGGTCAGTGATGAGATATGCAGACCCAACTGACAGAGATGCTCTTTGCTGACAAAACAACGGCCAAGTTGCCTTTCCTGGCAAATAATCATCGTGAGTAGGTGCGGCGTCCAATTAGGGTTACAACCGAATTACAATTCAAGTCCGCTCATCCAGCGACCCCTGGTATGACTCTGAAAACTGTTAAGACTGCAGGGAGACCGGTCTTGCTGACTGTGTGATTAACCTTTTGCGATGTTCCACAGACATCAGAATCTGGGGCCATTCACGAATGCGTGAATGAGCTCTGCATTATTTGCATTCTTAAATTGAATTAAATGAATCGAATAAACTTGACCGACTCATTTCGAAGACTGAAGACAGAATGTTCCCTACGCGTCTCAATCGGCCAAACGATTGGGCAATAATAATAAGGGCATTTTCATTGTAACGGCAATGTAACTTGCCTATGCAGTACCTTGGAAATCTGTGTTATTGCAACATTAATAACCAAATGCTGCTCAGTATATTCCAAAGGTGCCAGGTGCTCGATTGAGAAGCGGTTTGCCGTGCAAAGCAATAGCTCCTTAGTAGGCCTGGTTTCAGGCAGTACTATTGATGCTAGCAAGACAGGGTTTCATATAATGCTTAGTTTGTGCAAAGATATCATCTTTCTCCAACTTAGTGGCCATGCAGTTCAAAGTCTGCTCCAAGCTCTGCCCACAAACTGAGAACAATGCATTTAGACTGCCATCTGGTTTGAGAATATATGCCAAAGTTAGTGGTGGAAATTAAAGGAGAATTTGTGCTGTGCAAATATTTTCTTCTGGCGATTTAGGGAATGTTTCTTTCCCTCGGGGAGTGCCTTTGATTTTTGATTCCAGGTGAATGAACCTTTTTGTATACCTCAAAGTAAAGGCTGTAGGACTGCTCATTTATTTACAAATGGGAATTTTTGCCCACATTGTGCCTTTTTTTTTATACAAGCAGGATTACCAGAGAGGTAATACAAGTCGCACGATATGACACCGTAGTATTCATAAATCTTTAGTGTATGCATGTGTACATGTAAGCATGCTTGGAGGTGATTGTTTATTTAGCTTATGAATTAATTGCATAATTAACAACATAAGGTCAAGGATGATCTTGTTAATCGGTGGTTGAGAAAAAAACCTTTATTGATTAAGCGCTGGTGATCTCTTGCCCTGTGGTGTTATATTTTCTGGGAACACCAAAAATGCTTGCAATCTTGTGGGAAAACACTGTTTAATTGCCAAAGCAATTATATATAATACTTTCATGAAAACTGTGATATAACTGTTCTGTTGAGGTCGGTCGATATCCATGTAAAGCAGAAATTACAAAAGCAATTACCATCAGTTGGATTTTGAAGGTGTTCGTTGGGTTAATGCATTGATCCATCTGCACTCGTGATGTGACAATAAGTGATCAAATCAGTGTGTTTTAATGGGTTTTTCTACACTGAGCAACATGGTGCTTTCAAGAAACCTCATCAGAATAGCAAATGACCTTCATTAAAATTAGTTTTTGCTCAGGTCTACTTTTATTTGTACCATTCGCAACCAGACCTGATCCATTATTACCTGGACTGTAGTTTTCTTTAAATGTCCCAAACCAGTGGGATAAGTATCATGTTTTTTGTCCTCAAGGCTCTTAGGCATAAGATCACTCAGTAAGAGACTACTTGGAAAAAGTCCCAAACCAGGCTACAGAATAAATGTATCTTTGGCAGTGACCATGCCTGCTGGATTTTCCTTTAATTGGTCATTGGTCATTACATGAATTTAGATATCTGGGCATGTATATACTGTATGTATAAGGCTAATTATGGGAAAATGAGAGCTTAGTTAAAATAGACTTGGTGACGTGGAATTCTGCTTCTTTCTCTATTCAGAAAGAGTGTAGACTGGAAATAAACGTGTAACTGACACTTATTTTTATTTCAGTTCCTGCCTGTATGGGTACCTACGAGTTAAGCAAAAAGTATTGTCTTTTACTAACTGCACTGGGAGGTATGAATTCATCAAATTCCCTGATATACTATTGGGCCTCTGGACTGAAAGCGATTGTCGTTTTTCTACAAAATGACAAGGACACAAGATGGCTACAAATTGAACAGAATCCGTGCCCTGAAGCAGTAATAGAAGCTCTCCCTGTTCTGAGTGACAAACTCTTTAGGAAAAGAATAGCCTTAAAATGTCACTGGTTAAGCTAAAACCAGAAGCGGCAACATCCAGGGCTACCAAGATGTGAAGTACAATTTTTTTTTTTTTTTTTTGTCGTCATCAAAGATGAGTTGCATTAAGGACGTGGACTGAAAATGGACTAATTACGATTACTAAATAATTTGACGGAGCGAACTTGAAATGTTTCCATCAACTACAACAGGGATGACCAACCCTGTTCCTGGAGATCTACATCCTATAGGATTGCATTCCAACTCTAATTTGGCACATCTGATTCTACCCTTATTAGCAGCTTAATAAGAGCTCTACCTTTTGAATGAGGTGTGCTTTGTTAGGGTTGGAGTGAAAAACTACAGGAAATAGATCTCCAGGAAGAGGGTTGGGCAGCCCTGGACTACAACTTAAAACTTGTCATAATATTGTTTTTTGTTTTTTTTTAGTAAACTAAGAGGGATACGAGATTCTCTATCTAAATGTGTTTTTGTAAGGTATTCCCTGACCATGGAGTGACTAAAAATCCACTTTCCCTTTTCCTTCTTCCTGTACCTCTGGGCTTGTTCAGTTGCCTACTTCAGACGTTTGATACAGTGGAGAAGGAGGTGTAGAGGAAGTAAGGTGTTCTCTATTCAGAAATGAGGACTCAGAGAAAAACTATTGGGGTGCAGCCTTAATCAGCATCTACATTTGATTGAATTGACTGTCGGCTTGTGATCAGGGACACAGACTGACAGACCCTCCAGGTTGAGAGATTTTTTGGCTCTTCCATTATAGAATGTAATTTATGGTAGACACAGTGTCTGTGTAAATGGTAAATGGACTGCATTTAGGCTATATAGCGCTTCTATCCAAAGTGCTTTACAATTGATGCCTCTCATTCACCCATTCACACACACACACTCACACACCAACAGTGAAAGGCTGCCATGCAAGGCCCCAATCTGTGTTGTGCTGGAGGGTGGTGTGAGATGGTTTGGGGCTTTTTCATGCAGTCCCTTATTGAGTGATCTTATCCCAGAGGTCCTTTAGGACAGAAAACGTGGTATTTAGAGTTTTATATTATAGAAGCAGTATACGACAGGCTCTGTTGTTCATAGCTAGAGTCCCAGCTGAGGCCTCAGCCAACCATCCTAATCTAACGGGTCGAAAGTGTGGCAAATGTCCATTTAATAGAAAAGATAACTGCATGGCTGCATTTTACAATGGGCCTGTTCTTGGTTTTTTTTACTATGGTCCGCTGCGGTATCCAGGTAACAAGGCACCAACTCTACCCACAATGCAATGCATCCTTTGCTGGAATTTAAACAAAACAAAAAACCAACAAAGAAAAAAAAAACTGAGGACAAGCCACTTTTTTTTTTTTTTTTTTTTTTTTTAAAGTCTTTTGCTCAACATTATGAGTCCGGCAGTTTCGGAAATCAACCAGAAATCATTAATAATAATAATAAAAAATGGCGACGCCTGCCGCAGTGTGTTTCCCCTCAAAGTCACGGAAAGAACGTGACGTCACCGGATTGAGTTTGGGCGTTCGTCCCTGACGCGGCGCGGTTGGCGGGTGCTGTCAGGTGAGTTTGAGACCGGGTCCGGCTGGCCGCCAAAGGGAGGCCGTGCGTAACTGTGTCCGCGGGGAGACCATGCGTAACCCGGGGGCCTGCGCGAGTTTTACCATGCGCTCCAGCCTGTCTCTCTCTCTCTCTCTGTCTCTCTCTCTCTTTCTCTCTCTGTCTCTGTCTCTATCTCTCCCTCACTCTCTCTCTCTCTCTCTGTCTCTGTCTCTGTCTCTGTCTCTCTCTCTGTCTCTCTCTCTCTCTCTCTCTCTGTCTCTGTCTCTCTCTCTCTCTGTCTCTCTGTCTCTGTCTCTCTCTGTCTCTGTCTCTCTCTCTCTCTCTCTCTCTGTCTCTGTCTCTGTCTCTCTCTCTCTCTCTGTCTCTGTCTCTGTCTCTGTCTCTGTCTCTGTCTCTCTCTCTGTCTCTCTCTCTCTCTCTCTCTCTCTGTCTCTGTCTCTGTCTCTCTCTCTCTCTGTCTCTCTCTCTCCCTCTCCCTGTCTCTGTCTCTGTCTCTGTCTCTCCCTGTCTCTGTCTCTGTCTCTGTCTCTCCCTGTCTCTGTCTCTGTCTCTGTCTCTGTCTCTCTGTCTGTCTCTTTCTCTTTCTCTGTCTCTGTCTCTGTCTCTGTCTCTGTCTCTGTCTCTGTCTCTGTCTCTGTCTCTGTCTCTGTCTCTGTCTCTGTCTCTCTCTCTCTGTCTCTCTCTGTCTCTCTCTCTCTCTCTGAATTAGTTTCTTTTCTGACGTCCTCCCCTTTGTGGCAGACACCGTTGTTTTACTGAGAAATCGGCTCTAAAAGTAGACCCCGGGGTGGAAAGGGAGGGGCAGTCCATTACCCCGGCGCAACGGACAGCGTTGAGGGCGTCATTAGGAAAAACTGACATGGTTTGATGAGTAATGCGCCTGCTTATGATAAAACTCAGAGTAATGATACTGTCATCAATCCGGAAAAGTCCCTACTCCCTTTACTACGTTATCGGATTTATGACGCATCTTGGTGATGAAGAATGTTCCGGAGAGGATCCTTATGTTGTAACTGATAATGTATAATATATGAAGTCGTTCAAAGTCTGGCATGTCAGTTTTTTTTTTTCTTCAATTGTGAAAGACTTTGGAGATCACTGACACACAGGTGACCAGTCAGACGCGCGCGCACACACACACACACACACACGAGTGAGTGATATTCAAAGCCTTGAAAATTATTTTATTTTTGTACTAATACAATTATTCAGAGAAAAATTTGGGGTCATTGGGTTGCAGAAAGATCCATCTGTGGCCAGGTCTTTGCTTCTGCGAGGGTAGAGACCAGGTTCTTGGTCTGGAACAGAAGGGTTTTGAAAGATTCTGTACGGAGGAATTGTGGCTTTCAGTTTTAATGAGGCTTTTTCCATGTTCCCTGATTAATGTCAGCTGTGCCCCTGAACCCTTGCCGCACAGCCAGCGTTAAAACTAATTTTAAAAGCAACATCATTGAACCTCGTGCTTTCTGTGAGAAGTGAACGGTCACGCTTCTACACTACGGATTCTACATTCTAAAGTTCCTTTAGCCATCCCTACCTGACCTCCAGCTTTACAAGACAAGGGGGCATGTGCTGCAGTCATCCTCTCCAGCACAGCAGCAGACACTCTCATTCAATCAAACCGCAGTGCACTTGGCCCTTCGCTTCACCCAAACATATTCAAAAATGTAAACAAAAAAAGAAAAACCTTGTACACCATTGCTTTTTTTTTTTTTTTTATAATCAAAAAAAGTATAAAAAGTGTTGCCAAAAAAGAAATATCTAAAATTTTTCAAAGGTGAGGCAAACCTTTTGTGGTGAATCCAGGCATGTGTGTTTGAAATGGAGCCAGATTCCCTCCTTTGTGTCCAGTCACAGCCGTGACAAGATGACATCAAGGCCTGTTGTGCTCAGTAGCCAGCTGCAGTAGCAGCTTATAGGATCTATGCCAGAATGTTATTTCTGGTGGCCGGGGGGGGTGGGGGGGGGGGGTTAACAGTTTCAGTAAATTGTCATAGGATCACTTTAGCTCACAGTTTTGATCCAGTTTTGTTCAAAGTACGAAACATACATAAATACCTCCCTCTCCAATCAAGGAAAACAATTGGCAATCGGTTGGAGTGTGCCAAATCCCCAAGATTGTGGTACAGGAACCAATGACATTGATTAATTGTTCGTAGTTCTGGCAGGAGAGTCTTCAGTGCTGTAGTTCAAAGTGGAAACTATGGCAAAGGTGAATTTTTAAACGAGCTTTTAGAGGAAAGGTACTGAGAACACTTTTAGTGCAACCGAGAGACTTGAACAAAAAAAAACTAACAAAAAAATATTTGCGCATTGTATCGAAAATATTGTAACAAGTGATTTGTTGTGTCCTCACTGGCAAAGAAGTGCGGATGTCAGAGTTTGCGCTTCTGCCTTTGAGAGTTTTCTGTGACTTTATCCAAACTCCTAAATGGTCTAAACACCATATGGCAAGAGCCTGCAGCAGTCTAGGAAATGACATATCTGGTAAATTTGTCTGAATATTTTTTGCTTTGACTTTGGAAATACTTTGATAAACTCTTTGATAAGCATAAATTAGTTTGATTAACTTCTAAAGAGGTCAATTCCACGACAGGCCATAAGACATCTGCCCACTGAGAGAGGACGTTTAAAGGGTTGTGCAATGCTGCGTTTGCAGTACTTCTTAAAAGACGTAACTGACGTGGCTGCGGTTTCTGCTCATGTCTTTTACAGATGGTTTGGAAGTCGGTTTTGTATTGTTTTATGCCATTGTGGGGGGTTAATTGGTCTGGGTCTGATGGGGAAAGGGCTTTGCTATCTGCAGTTCACACACTTCCTGCCAAACTTCCTGAGTCGGGGATGAACCAATCCTGTCCTTTGCCCAGACAGGAAGTAAGGTTTTTAAAAAAAAAAAAAAAAAATTTTTTTAAGTACAATAAAAAAAATACAGAAGCTGCCCAGATTCAATTAAATCATATTTGAATTGGTTGATTTGGGTTGGGTGATCTATCCATGTGAACCACGATATCAGTGGATATTTTCAGCAGTGTTTTTATGCATCAAGTCCTTCCTGAAGGCCTTTGTTTTTAAAGCACTGTCTGGATTACTGCAGGCAGTGGTGACAAATGTGATTTCCTGAGGTTCTGAAACGTGGTTTTCAGACGCTCCCCAAGATACTGTCAGTGCACTTATTTAAGGTTGTGTGCAGTTCAATTAAAAACAAACTTCAGTCACATTTGGATCCATCGCATGTTTATAAAAACGGAATAGTCAAGAGACAGGAAAAGGTGTGGCCATTTAGAATTGATCTCTGTCTGGGTAATATTGTTGGTGCATGAACATTAAGTATTAAGCCTTATGGAATGGATATTGATGATGAGAAATATTATTGTGTAATACTTTCAAGAAAGAAAGAAGTTCTTTGTGGAAAGTTCTCAGTGGCTTGTGGAAGTACTGACTGAAATGGGACAGATATTTCCTTGTCTCCTTGGTAAAGATCAGTATAATTATGTTTCTGTTGCACCTGTGTGTATTGCATTTTCCCTCACAGACTAGACTCAGGGTCTTGATTTTGCCACACAAAAATGGAAAACAAATGTTAAAAATTGATGTGTTCCTTGCCCTGTATTTATGAAATGCGTAAACGTACGCACCATGAACAGCATGCTGAATCCCTGGTCTCAAAGTGTCTGTGGGTGGGAGAGGGGAGATTCTGACCGAGCCTCTGAGCCGGAATGCACGGGCGCTTTTTGGGTGACTGACTCCTTCCCGCGGCTGCTCGCCCCCGCTATCGGACCCGCCTGGAAGTCCGCGATCGGCTCCCATTTCCTCCGGCGGTTTCCTCTCCCCACTGCTGCCTTCTGGGTATTCATGTGCGACTGGCCTTTGTCCAGCCCGCCCCCCAAGCTGGCTTCCCCCAGTTTCCTGGACCCATGGATAAGAGTTGAGAGTTGGAGTCTTAATCATACACCACCACAGTCTCACATGAGTGGAAATTCTGTGGAAAGTTCTGGCGAACTGTTGAACCGGCTGAGGATCCTCATTTGAAAAACCTGGATATTTTTCCACAGGATACTTCGTACGAAAGGTAAAGATACCGCTTCACTGTCATTTTCTCAGTCGTTATGAATTGATTTTTAATGGGAGAGATTAGTATTGCAGTCATGTCGAATGGCATTTCAACTGCAGACTCTTGTACTGCTGAGTTTATTCAAGTGAATATATATTGATTTGAGTTGATTCAAGTCAGAGAAATTGACCAGGGTGTTCTGAGAATGGTTACAAACAGGGTGCTTGATACTCTTACGAAAAGACACTGAGGCCTGTCGACTGCAAGTTTTTTTTCCCCCATCAACGAATCAAGTAATCAATCAATGACGTTAAATGCCCTTAACAAAGGAGTTTTCAGATTGAAGTCAAAATGGTCAAAACCTGAAGGATTGACAGTAATGCTCTGGCAGCACAGATAACAGAAAGGAGTTATAGTAATTGAATCAATGAGATGTGATCGATATGTACTTGAGTGAGGCGATGCGATGTCCTTAAAGGACAGCTGCGTGCAATAAGACGTCGTATAAATAAATGTCTTTTAAGAGGATTAACACAACTCCAAAAAAAACAAAAACATTTAATCCTGAAAGAGAAGAAAAGTAAGATTTTCCTCCCTCTTTCCCGAAGTGTCAAGCGAAGAATGAATTTGAGATCAGGTCTGCTTAATGTATTCGGGCATCGGAGCGAAACTGAAGTGGCACGAGATGAGCCGTTAGCGGACTCACCGTTCCTGCGCCACGTGACTGAGCAGCAAAGTACCGAAAATTGGAGAAAGGCTAAGAAGCGCATCCCCTGCCGCGCTTACGAAACTCAAACGGAGGAAAATACTTTTTTTACGACCCGTGGAAATGGAGGAAAATATTTTTTTACGACCCGTGGCTTAACCTTGCCGGTGAAAAATTTGTGTCGCCGATTCTAATAGCTGACATTATTAGCCGGGGTTGACATCTGTCGCTGGAGAACACCGCCGTTTCCCCCGTCTGATTCGGAGATGGGGATGTGGGGCTTTGCCATTATCTGTCCAAGGGCAGGGTGAAGCCATTTAAACGTTACGCAAACTGCAGATTTAAAAGTGTCGCTGTTTTAGCCTTTTATGTTTCTTCTTTATTAATGGAGCCGGGAAGAAGCTGCTTGTCACAAAAAATGGTCGAGTAAATGGACTGTTATGTCTGACAGAGAGCAGACGAAAAGTTCAGGGCTCATCCAGCGTCTGTTCGTGCATTGATTTGTTTTGCATTAAAATGTATTATCATTATTATTTTTGAGTGAAGCTATTACATTGCTTTTATTCTGTGACTGGGTCCAGAAAAAAACCAAACAGAAACTCTGTGAGAACATATGCATGGGGTTATGTTTACAATGAATGCGTTGCAGAATTCTTTTTAAAATTTAAACTGTTGAATTTCATTCCTTTCACTCTGTTCCAAATAATGGGATCTGGTTTTTCAGTAATTTTATTATTGTGTGTTTATCCAGCAGATGCTCTCATGCAAAGCAACTTGTATAGGACATGTAATTTATTCTTACTGCTACATAATTCGGCTAGTCCAAGTTCTTTTCCGAGGGTGCAGAAAAACCAGTACACTACTAATATCGCTGTCCCAACCGATGTAGTTGCATTTGCAAGTCCAGGCCCCTTAGCAACTACACCACACTGCTGCTGCTAAAATGTCAGTTTGCATTATGGGGGTCTACTCAGCCTCACTAACATCAACATGATTGTCAAGTTGACCTTTTATTCCAGTTTCTGGAGGGTAAAGAAGTTGAGAAGCAGGTTGATTGATGTGAAGGTCATGCATTTTCGTGTGGAGTACAGGTCGGAATGAATAAGCTGGGGCCTTTGAATGAGGTTATGGCGGAATTCAAACTTGAATGCACCACTTGAGGAACCTGATTAAGAAATATATATTATTCATGCACGCTTTCAGTGTTCTGTAAGCACAAATGTGATTGGATCTTTCCATTCGCCCTTTCTCCATTTCCAATTCTATTGAAGGCCTTAAAAAAAAGACAATTGTTCGCTCTCATTGGCTATACTGGAACCAGGTGAACTCTGGGATATATACAAGGATGCAGACGTTTAGAACTGCCCGAATGAAATGTCCCCTCTTTCTTCCTCTGGCTTCTTTATAATTGGTACATAGACTTGAAACAGCTGTACATCTGAAAAAATATACATCTGCAATGATCTGCATGCGCCAGCCAGGGGAGGATGGGCTACCTCCACTGTCTGGTTCCTACCTGGTTTCTTCGTATACCCCATCCAGGGAGTTTTTTTTTTAAACTTGAAAATGTCGCTTCTGGCTTTTATTTCAATTTTATGTCCTTCACAAGATCACGTTTTTTGAATCGGTTAAAAAATAGTGCACACACAAGGAAAATTAACTGCCAGTGTTATAGAGGGCTTTAAAGTTTGTGGTGTGAAAGACAGCTTGTGATTTTCCAGTAAAGGTTGTACGTCGCTCTTGGGCAAGTTTTTGTGGCACAGTCTTAGAAAGTTACCCTTTTACTTTGCGGCTAAATAATTCAAGGAGCAGGAAAATTGGCTTTATTTGATTTTGGCAGGTGGCCCACTTAGGCTTTGTTGGGTTTTTATGAAGTGCCCAATGCTTGCTCTTGAGCATGCCTGTCGCACATTAACTCAGCTACCCTAACTTACCAAATGTGAAAATGTGGTCGAGTTGGAAGTTGACTGCTGCAAGGCGACGTCTATCCTGCGTATCAAACAGGAAGTGGGACGTCGGAATGCTGTGGGGAGCGGTGACTCATTTTGTAGATTTCCCATTTGTCTGTCAGAGTTCTGTTTCTAAGTGTAAACACTCGGTTCGGGAAAAAAAAGGAATCCTTCCACTTTCCTCCTCAGCTGATGTGTGTGAGCATTCTGGTGCAAAATGGCTGCCGTGCCATGTAGCACCAGGGGGTGCTACACTTTGGTGGTGACTAAGGTTTCCTCCTTCAAAGCCCTTTGAAATCCTGTGAAGAGTGGCATGACTGCTTGAATGCAGTCCATTCATAAAGCACGTGCAAAACAGCGCACGGTGTATCAAAGCTCTTTGCCTTCGCGTGCGATTGCAGCAACGCAGCCGATCTGCAGTGATGACTGAAGGTAATGGCTGCCAATGAAAGGTGTGATTTGTAACAGTTGTGTGCCTGAAGAAAAGATAAGTAAGTTTCAGGCTGAGGTGATTTACTCATTGATTTTGTTCTTACAGGTTTGTGAGAGGGGAAAAAAAAAAGCTAAAAACTAAATCCCCACAACCGCTAGCTGAAAATCCTTGCACAGGTTGAGGAGGAGGTTTGAGAAATGAACTGAGCTCCGCTGTCATTTTCCCGATTGCTCAGATCTCAGCCTGTCACCGATCAAACCGGTCCTTTGCTGCAACGTACTCTTGGCAACAGTGCGCCCTTTCGAGTAAAATGATGTATTACCTGATGGACTGTTGTTGAGAAATTATTTCGGTCGAATGGAAACCATTTTTCAGAAATCAGAACTCAATTTGAGAGCCAGCAGTAAGAAAGAGTGGGGGGAGCAGCCATCATTTCCCATTACTCCATCTAGATAGACTACAAAATATGAACTGCTTGAAAGTTCAAATGTGAAATGTGTTTCATGTGAATTCATTTTTTTTTTTGTTACCCCAAAGGACAAAGCCAAGTGGAGTTGAATCTGGGCCAAAAAATCTCTCTCATTCTCTCTGTCTCTCTTTCTCTCTCTCTCTCTCTCTCTCTCTCAAGGTGAGAAAAGGGTTCAGCATCCGAGTGTGTAGATTCTGACCCGCTGTGCCTGATTAACTTGCAAATGCGGCCGTGGACGCTTGTTTCAGTTACACTAAATTGTGTCATGGAGGGAGAGAGAGCATCACCATCAGGTGTTATCTCACCATGTGTCTGTCACCATGTGACCCGGGCAGCTTACAGTCCCTGCTCTGGTTCGATCCTGCAGTCGGGCATTAGGATGCACCGAAGAGGCTTCTGAATGTTTTGGCTCTGGTGTTCAGTATGGGTGTTACATCAGTGGTATAAAACATAGGCCTTCCACCCGATTCCAGGAGCTCACTGTGCCTGCCAACCATAAAGCAGAGATATCACTGGATGTTTTAAAATAAGAAGTCTCGAGCGGAATGCACATACGTTAACTCTTAAGCTTGCCACAGCAATTCCTCTAGCTCTCCTGTTCATCGAAATTATGTCAAAATTAAGTCATAAAAAGACACTATAATATTTTCGATTTCATACATTGTTCGAAGGTAAGTATTAATCTTTTTCTTATAACTTAATGACCACATTGAAAGTGTTAAAGTGTGATTGCGCAGGCTCTTTAACAAATCTCACCACTTCGATTCACATCAGTTGCAAAGAGAAGTGTTTTAGGTAATGACACTGGGGAGAGAAAGGTGGAAAACAGTTCTCGCGGAACAGTCCATGCTTTCTGAAAAATCAGATTGGGGAGAAAAAAGCTTTTCCAAAAGAAAGCAGAATTGCAGCAAAAAAAAATGAGAAAACATGAATTTTTTAAACAATACAATGTATATTAGTTTTACTCACTTGATTATGTGTTTGGATTATTTTATTTTTTTGCATTACATTTTAACCAATGCATATCAAAGTGATGTTAATTAAGAAATTTGGACAGCATCATGTCTAATTTGTTAGCTTTGTCAGGCTGTCCTTTTTTTTGCCAAGTGTATCACATCACAGTTTAAAAAGTTGATATTGTGACGACGGTAAATGCTCATTTATTTCTTTGTCATATATTGGATGCTGTCGTCCAGAAGTCACTTACAAACATAAATACAATCAATTCTCAGCGAAGCAGGCCCACGGATCATTGATTCCAGGGCTCCCATTGTGATGGGAGACCAGCCTAATAATTAACCTCGAAAGTTCGGTGATGGTTTTTTTCGGCAGTTGCGTTTTATGCGGCGCGACGTTTGCCGGAGCAAATCGCAACCCTGAGTAAATGTCAGAGCAGGTGCACACGTTTGCTGCTATCGGATTTTCTTAATCCTCCGTTATCCGTATTCCTGATTACAAATATCGCCATTTAGTCAAAGGGGCACATTTACCTGCGTAATTTAATCAGCACCTAAACCCTTAGCTGTGGGAAGCGCTCAGAATGTTCTATGACATCGACAGTCCTGCAGAAACCCATATTAATCGCCTTGTGAGCACTATTTTTCAGTGAAGGATAGAAAAGCATCATTGAGCTGCCTTTTTTAATTTTTTAATTTTTAAAATAAACATTTGAGAACACTGTAGATGAAAAACCTAAAATAATTTGCGAAATTGTGTGCGCTTTTTTAAAAACCGAGCGATGACTTTAAAAGGAGAAATAATTAAAAAAAAGAATTTAAAAAAAACATGAGCCTGTGGAACATGTTGTTATGTGGTCAAGGCAAGGTGCTGTGTTGCCGTGGCAACCGCTTGGAACCGCTATAAAGGGCTGGCGTAAATGTAGTCCATGCCCGCTGGTGCTGTAAAGATAGTTTTGCAATGGGGATGATGACCCCTCAGGATCCTCCCGCGTGCCCAGTGGCGCCCTCTGGAGTTCCCCTCCTGGGGTTACAGGGTGTTATTTTCAGCTGTTCTGTGACAATATCAGTAAGACAGGGGAGATGCACATGAGTATGTACTTATGTAAGAATAATCTGGCTGTAGTTATGACAATTCATGTGGTAAGGTATTATCTATTGAAATATCGCTTTTGAAATGCTCCTCATGTAATAATAGAGCGCTCCATTTCCATGAATAATTTTGGCTCCGTCAAAACATTAAGATAGTCACTGAATACCCGATCCTTTAATGCCACATAATGATTTATCTTCCTTATCCTTTCAGTATAACAGGGCTAAATGCGCGAATAAAGGACTCCTTCATTTGAAATCTGCGAATCCTGTTTCGTAGACTTTCGACGTAAAACATTTCGGAAAATGAGATCACATGAAATAAGTGGTCGTCCTCAACATTGCAGCTAACATAAAGGTTCTTTCTGGCAATGAAAAACATAATCTGCTGAAATTGTCTGAAATGCTAAATGAAAGTAATAGATGTGGATCTTCCAAGGCCGATGCTGATGTTTTCACTGAGCTGGAAGGCCAATGTCTTCTGATTTTCATTTATTTATTTTTATTTGTTTTCGTGTCATTTTTTATGGTGAAAAATGGTTTAATACCAGACAAACTGTTTGAGAGAATTCACACGGAATATATTGTCTTCAAATACATCTGGATTCTGCTAAATGTACTCTATTAGATACGTTAATTAGCCTCGAAAAAAATGCTGTATGACTTCTGTGGTTCATGGTGCCTTTTACAGATCAGCTTGATACATAGGGCAACTGTATAAGTATTTAAGGCATACTATTAAGGATACTACTAAGGATTTTTACCTTGAAAATATTATAAAATGACCATGCTATGGCATGTCTATGATGCACTGGCAATATTTTTACATACTTTTGCCAAATTCATGCAAATTTACCTGTATTTTTTATTCTTAAATGTGTTCAGGACGTTTTTGGGCACGGTGCTCTTTTCTGTGTGGGGAGGAGTGGGTGTGGCTCCAGAGCCTGTGGTTTTCGATCAGATACGTGGTGTGTCGCTGGCTAGCTAGCCGCTACAATGGCCCAGATACAGCAAAGCAAAAAGACAAGCCAACAGGGCTCTTTCAGTATAGAGCTAACGCTGGAATTGCTTCACCTCTGTGGCATCATCTGAAGTTCGCCATGGCGATTAAAAGCCACACGGACTTGGCTTATACTAGGTTTTAACCTGGTCTTGTTTATTTTGTTTATTTCTAAAGCCTCAGGAATACCATTGGGGGCTTTACCCGGCATGCCGTTGGAGGAAAAGCGTGGCCTACAGTAACCAGCACCTGGAGAGCTCGGACGTGAGATTATCTGTCTCTGTGACGGCCTCTCGTGGGATTTTCCAAGCACGGCCTCTCTTTGTAGTGTTGAGCCCATACAGCGCATTGTGTTATCTGAGATTACATCAGATCAAGCTGGCTTCACCCATCACTCACTCAGAAGACAGCTAGCCCACACGGGAGGCAACGCGTCCCTCTCCGCAGTTGCAATTTGCCACACTTGGATTTATTAGCAGGAACACTGGTGTTCATTAATCTCACACATATTCCACGTATCGACTTCCTTGCATTGATTGGTTGCCTCCTGGATTAATGCTGAGTTAGCAGGTATTATATTGGGTTGGACAAGGTTTCCACCCACAAATTTAATTAGTAGTTAATTTTTTTTTTCTGTTTTAGGAATCAGAAAACAATGTGGTTTTCTCTACTCTGATTGGTCAAGATGTCCCATGTGACATGTGCAAGTCGACCATAGACATGTGTGCATAGCATAGGGAGGAGCTATGTCTTCATATTTACAAATTGAAGCCAAAGGAGACTTACCCATAATTTTGCCCCCGTCCTCTCCTAAATTCTTCAGTATAAGGAACCAGGCCTCCAGAGTTACTGACAGGCAGTTCTATTCCTATCTTATTTTATCCTGGCTAGAATTGATGGACTAACAAGCCTTCTTCTGTCTGTGGTTGACAACATGTTTCTTACTGGGCGAAGAACTAAGCACAGATTCCGATGCTTGGCAAATGCAGAATTTTCCTAATTAAGCTATGCAAATGGCTCATCCTGGCAGCCCATCAGTTAGCAGATGAGTGACAACATACCGTCAGAATGGTATCAAAAACATAAAGTCGGTTGTTCAGAAACGGTAGAGAGAGGCCACTCAGGTTTATTCCGGTGTGAAATGGCGATGGGCTGTTGGAATGAGCTGCACCCCATTACCAGTCGATTCGTCCATTTTCTGATGGGCACTTGAGCCAGACACAATGCTTTTAGCATTAAGCATGGGAGCAAGAGCTCGGCTGAAGGGACCTCTGGAAGTTTAATATTGATTTTGGCGTAAGGGGATTAAAGAACGCGTGTTTATTTTAAAAAGCTACTTTATTCAAAGTACTTTATTTAACATCTTTATTTCTGGGAGGGAGTAGCAGGATTTGGCGCAGTGTTGTTGGGCTGAGTGGCCTGTTCTCGTCATTATGTTATGTTATGTTATAAACAGTTAAATGCAAAAGTATCGGGACAGTTGACTCAATTTTTGTTGTTTTGGCTCTGTACTCCAGCATATTCAATTTGAAATAAAATAATGAGTTATAAGGTAAAGTGCAGATTGTCAGCTTTAATTTGAGGGTATTCACATCCATCTAAGGTGATGCACATTGGAATTACAGCCCTTTCTATACATAGTCCCCTCCATGTTATTGGAGCAAAAGTACTTGGACAAATGAGCATCATTTGAAATGGAGTCATCATGTTTAGTGATTTGCATCCTTCGCATTAGATGCGACCCACGGGCATCACCAGACTCTGGGTATCTTTCCTGGTGCTGCCCTGCCAGGCCTGTACTGGGGCCATCTGTTTCTGGGGCGTCTTGGCTTCAGTCTCGTCTTCAGCAAATAAAACGCATATTCAATTAAATTCAGGATGGGTGATTGACTAGGCCAGTCAAGAAAATTCCACTTTTTTGGCCCTGAAAAAGTCACTTGGTTGCTTTAGATGTAAGGCTGAGGTCATTGTCCTGTTGCATGGTGAACTGCCGTCCAATGAGTTTTGAGGCACATGGTTGGATCTGATATCAGATGTTTCTGTACACTTAAGAATTAGTTCTGCTGCATGTCACATATCAATGAAGATAGCAGTCACATATCAGTGGAGACGAGTGAGCCAGTTCCAGTGGCAGCCATACATGCCCAAGCCTTTGGAAATTTACAGAAAGTGTTCATAGAACAGCCTAAGGTGACCTTTATCAGAAGTCACCTAAGAATTTACGTGTTGAAATCGCAGAGTAGTTTTTAGTTTGTGGAAACTATCTTGGGAGAATTTTCAGTTACCAGGATCAGGCTTGCACACACGCATGCCCTGAGAATTTCCAAAATAACTCCCCGCATGCCTTTTAAGGCATCTTTTTTTTTTGGGGGGGGGGGGGGGGTCTTTTTATTCAGTCATGTCTGCCATTCCCTCCTCTTCCCGCTTGTCTAACAGGCTCTCATTCACCGTAGGTGTTTATGTTGGTTTCATTTTACAAGGCACTACTGGCACTGCTGGCTGACACTGGTTCTCAGGGTGCCATGCATTTAAGGTAATGGATTTCCTGCCATCCGTCCAATGAAACAGGGCAGCTCTTTGCAAGTAGATGGTAAGCAGTTAGGAATTCTTCTTCTTCTCCCACTCTGTCTCTCTCTCCCCCCTCCCTCTTCCTCTTCCCTTCCTCTCACTGTTGCTGTTGCTGTTGCAGCAGTAGCAGTATGAGGAGGAGTAAATGCTCATTTTCAATTTAGGTCACATGCGTGACCACCTCCTGTTCAAAGGTCCAGTCCCATGGTCGTCATGCCACTTTCACTTTGTCACCCAAGATGCTGAGAGAGATCAGAAGCTGCGTTCCGTTTTTTTTGGGAAATGCCACAGAGAACTGCGCCGCAGCCCCCCTTTCCAAAAACTAGGGCATCCTTTCCACTCAACAGCCATAGATGTTAACCCCCAAAACCTCACTTTGAGGCTCACCTGGGCCCCTTGGAGCCATAACCGCTGGCCCCTGACCGAGTGAGCGTTTCTCTCCGCTCTTCTCTCCTGACGGGTCGGTAAGTGATGCGGGAGGTGGGCCGGCCTGTTTCTCTGCTAACCCGAGCAGGAGACTCACCTGGGAGGAGCCGTCGCAGCTGCCACTGAGGCCTGCTCGGTCTGACGGGGGCTAGACGGCCTAAAATTCGGGAATTCTGCAGGCTGGGGAATGTGTATCTGCCTCACAGCTGGTTCCTGAGTCTTAATCCCGGAATCACTATGCATGTGTTTGTGTTTGTGTGTTTGTGTGTTTGTCTGCTGAGTTGAGTTTGGCAAACTTGGCGTGGAGATGTGTGCACGAACACGACGGATAGATTTGACCAAACCTATACTTTTGATGTTCCAAAATTTAACAAAATTTTTTCCAAAAATACAGAATCAAAGCTAAAAAAAATGGTGTCCTTTGATGGGTTTGAGTTTCTGGAGATTTTGTGTTTTTATTTCTGGAGAGATTTGTGTTTTTGCAGAAACCTTAGTGAGAGAGAGGGGGTTGGCGGGGTTTGGGGGGGCGGTGTTCCTGACTGATACTGTGGTACAGAGGCTTCCCTTTGTAACTGTGGGGAAGGTCCTGCCGGCCCCATGGCTGTGGCCTGCCTGTCTCTGACGGGGCTGTGTTTCTGTGCGTCTTTTAACAGTGCAGTCCGTCTGGAGCCACTGGCTTCAGCTTCAGCGTCGCTGTGCTGTGTGAATCGCTTTAACGCCCTCGCTCAGAGGCTCTGAGAACGGGCCGCCGTTCAGCAGCATGATCGATGTCAAACGATGGCCGCGCTCAGCAAATAATGAGAAATAAAGACAGATTGATAATGAGCTAAAATTGGGGCCGTGGTCCCGGATTCAAGCGGACCCAGGAAGCAACGGGGGCCGTTTCGCACCCTCCCTGGAAGAACAACATATACATTAGTGTTCCATTAAAAGCGTTACAGTATTTGGAAGGATCTGGAAGGGGGGGGGTGGGGGTGTATGGCAGGGGGTTAGGGTTGGGGGGGGGGGGGGCGGGGTGGTTAAAGCGAAACTGGTTGCCGTTGCCACACACAGAAATTGGGGCCTTCTCCGGTAGTCAGGGACTGGTTCACACTCTTCCGTCTCCCTGCTCGCTTTGGACTGGATCTTTAAGCGCTTGGCAGAGATCTGAGTATGTGTGGGTGTTTCCCTGGCAGCCCTGAAGGTGCTCGGCACTCTCTCTTTCTGTGTGTGTGTGTGTGTGTGTGCGCGTGTGTGTGTGTGTGTGTGCGCTTTTCTTTCTGAATTCCATTTTTTCCCCTGTGGGTCTACCTCATAGTTTCCATGGCAACCCCTCAAACTTAACAGGCTCCCCCTCAGGTTGCCGTGAGTAGCGGTGATACAGTAGTCACTTAAATGTACCATTCTTTTTTGCACTCCCCCAGAAATGTAACATCGCCATGGTTACAGCAAGGCCTTCTCATTCTCGTTTCAGTAATGCATATCATGTTTCTGGAAGGTAAGGGAGGGAAGGTGGTGTGTGTGTGTGTGTGTGTGTGTGGGGGGCATAGCTGTTCCTCTCCCTTAATTTGAGGATGAGCGATGAGTGATCTTTAAATACCGGCATGCTTCTGGTGCTCTTCGCCGCTGGTGCCATGTTGTAAATCCGCTTCAGAGCGGCGTTTTTCGGCTGTTTTTAAAGCTTCCCCCGGCACAGCGCTTTCTCCGGTGCCTGTCCAGAAGTTAAGACGGTGGCGATCAGGCATCGATTGTGCCGCGCTGCCTAGTTCAGAGAGGGAGAGATAGACGGACGGAAGGACGGACGGACAGAGGTGGAGAGGAACTGAGCGGTGGACAGCGCTGCGGCGGGCGGGCGGGCGGGCGGGCGAACGTAGCGAGCGGCGGGCGCCGCTAATTGCACGCACTCGCCGCCGCCCACGTTCCTCCCGTGGGGGAGGGGCGGATGGCGCTGGCTGCGGGAGCGAGTCGTGACCGGCGCTGGGGAAACACCTGCCTGGGAAAGGCTCGTTACCGGGGGCTCAGGGAACGGGGGGGGGGACACCCCCGAGCGGAAGCGGGCTCTTTCTGAGCGCGGCGCGGGCGGCTGGCGTGACGGACTCGGGGGGGGGTCTGGCGTGATGGAGCTTCGCTTCGCTCTGGCCGGCGCGCTGGCGTGAACGACGAGTCCGCGGGCGTGTGACGGAGGAGGCATCGGCGGTGAAAACGGAACCTCCCCCCCCCCCCCCTCCCGAGGGGGGGATTCTCCCTCGCACGAGGAGGCGCGGCTGTTTCGGGCGGGGGGGAAGGGGGTGGGGTCACGCAGCGGCGGGGGAATTGGGGGGGGGGGGTCTGTAGCTCTGTTTGAGGTGGCCCGTTTTTTCTGAAAGTGTCACCGTGTATATACGCGACTACCCCTTTCAGCTGAAATCTGGTGAGTGACGGCTCTCGTGTATGATAGTGAGTGTGACAAGGATCTGGACAGGGGGAAGAGGGGCCCCCACAGACTGGGGCAAAATGGTGTGGTTGCTTATCTTGTTATTTGTGCAGCCAATCAGAATCTGTTATGATAATTGTAACTGAATCTGCTTGGAATCATGTGGGGTGACTCATAACCTGTCATGGTGTCATTCTGTGATATCTACCAATCAGAATCTGTCGTGCTGATGGTAACTGAATGTGCTTGTTGTCATGTGGGGGTGATCCAGGTTCCTGTCATAGTGTCATTCGGGGAAGGGGGAGGGTGTTTGTCATGTGTACTCATCACTTTGTTACATGAAGGCAGAAGTGGGTCAGTTTGGGCAGTTGGATGACCCCAGCTGCCCTCAGCTCATTGGCTCATTCGGTTAAGGACTCTGTGATGCGTGGATGAGCACCGCGGTCTCGGATCGAACCCGGACCGGTATCTCCACAGGGCGACGTGCAATTGCCGATTGTGTTGCCTCGGTTACAGGAGGGTATGGCAGTTAGGGGATCGGCATTTCATCGCTCTCTAGCGCACCCTGTTGGTACGCGGCTGAGGCTGCTGTAATCGGTCATTCCAAATTGGGGTGGGAATTGGATGTGTATGTAATCCCATGTTGGGTGCCAAAAGAGGGGTCAGCAGACTACAAACACTGCAGAGGACGGACATCCTAATCACTTCCAAATTGAAGCAGAAATGTAATTATGCTTGGGCATTCCCAACATAGGTGAAGATCATGAAAAATGGTGGTAAAAAAGGAAATTTGGGTCATTTTTGCAATGTGAGTTATCTAACCCGCATTTGCTATCCCCAAGAGACACATTTTAACTTTATGAATAAATCAAAAACTTGCACTGCCTCAGGAAATCTTTGGACAAAAAACATTGCTTATATCACTACAGTTAGTTTCTTTTGGCAGTGTCCTCAGGACTGTGTAAGTTTCATTTTCTCCATAAGAACCACTTATGAAACATGAGCTTTGCTCTTCCTCTTGCTGTTTGTGAGCACTTTTTTCTCTGTGGTGATGCTGGGAACTGGGAGTGCCATCGCCACACCTGGTGTGCAGATCTGTTTTTGTTTGCTTGTTATGACTAATGCTAACGCTAATGTTTGTTTTAACACAGTATAAATATCACGGGGCTTCAAGAAACTGCACGAGAGCAAGTGATGCAATGTGAATGGAAAATAAGCCAGCTTTTTTTTTTTTTTCTAGTTGGTGTTTTGTTACTATCCTGAGAAATTTCCCAAAACAATAGAGTCTTCAAGGCACTCCTGTGGGATACAGCTTAACTCCGACACGGGACATAAGAGTTTGTGCTGCTCCAAAACTCTGGCTGCTAAAAAAAAGGGGGTCATGCTTTTTTTTTTTTTGAATCCAGGGCTGGAGCTTCCAAGTCGAGAATTTATTCATAATCGGAGGCTGGGTGCTGCATCGTGGACATTTTAAGTTCAAGCCTGAGTTGTGCCATTAGGCTAGTTGTGGGGAGGGAATTCACATTGGTGGGGTGCAATAGGTGGGCTGTTGTTAGGGGTTAAAATGTGTTTAAGTCAGCCATGGTTACCGCTGCTTTAGCTCTACCCGATGTCACACTGGATACCCACAAGCTACCAGTAGTAGCATGTAGTGTAGTGTTGTGTGGTCTGTATAGTGGGGAAATGGTCACTCGGCAACAGACAAAATCATCAATTCCAAATTGAGCAGAAAGAAAGGACGACCGCTCCAAGTAAAACAGTAACGTGTGTATTACTGTAATGCTCGTTCAAGTTACAGCAATAGGGAGGGAAAAAAAGCCCTGCATGTTCACGTGTATCGCCGCATCCAAAACACAGTCCTGTTGGTGATCTTAGTTTACCACGGAGGCTGAGATAAGGGTGCCCTTTTCCCTGCTCTCTTGTACACATTAAGCGAATGTGTAAATCCGGTTGTTCCTGTTTTGATGAAGTGGAGTCGCACCTCGAAGAGTCGTGTCACAGCACTTGCATAAAAAAAACAAATCTCCTGGGGGGTGTTCTTAATTTAAAAACATCATCTTGAGGGAAACGGTATCTACAGGTTTAATTATTTTACAGGTCAAGTGCGGCTTGTACCTCTTGACTGAAACATGTTCCTAATTTCCGTAATTGCAGAAACAGCCCCGTACTGTGACAATTAAGATTGTCCATGTTGCTGCTCACCCTGTGTTTAGGAGTCAGGGCTTAGCAGTGTGTAAATCAATGATTAATTAACGATTACATATGCATGTTGCCCCCCCCCCCCCCCCCACCCCCCCCCCACCCCACCGTTCTTGCAACAGAACAAGGCTTTGCCTGGGCTGACAAGTGAACCATATTTGTTGTGCATGCCCTGCTGGTTCTGCCCCCCCCCCCCCCCCATAGAAAAGTGACCTCATCCTCATGACTGGGTGTGTCCACGTGCTACTCCTTTAGCTAAAAATGTAACCGCTACATCGCTAACATACAGCCGCCGCTGCGCTCCTTACGGTATTTAACTTGTTAGGCTGTGGTTGCTAAGATATCCGCTGTTTCTATCCTGTGATTTGTTGCATTGTTACGTGCCTTTGAAGCTTTCCGATGCCTCAGCGTAGGGGACAATTACGAATACTCGAGATAATTAGCGTGATTATTAGCAATGATTATTATGGTAATTGTGCTTATGAAGCAATAGCACAATAATTAATGCCGTGAAATGTTATATCCCCAAGAATAGACGAAGCCACAAGCAGTGATTAAGAGGTCTAAGCATTCATCATGGTGCAGTGTCTGTCTGTGCCATGTTCGCTGTGAGAAGATGCAACAATAAGCTTGCTTGTTTTAGCGCCACCTTCAGTCCGTTTTGTGTAATGTGTTGTAAATGTGTGTAATTTATTAAATCCTGCCTTCCTGCTATTTTTTTTTTTAAAGGTTAAGCACCTAAGGGGGATTTATGGCCATTCTGCAAAATCTGCAGAGGAAGTTGAATGAAATGAATGGAACTGAATGGGGAATTTCCTCCAAATGAAGTCTTCCAAATTTGTTGGTTTGCTACATGCTCAAATATGCGCACAATGACTGCTCCTTCTCAAAATGGTTAGGTACAAGTACATAGAGCAAGCATGACAAGTACAGTTGAATTTATGAGATGTATTTGTATTTTTCTATTGGTGGAAAAACCCAACAACAACAATAATGAATAATTAATGGCAGTGCCGTTCAAAAGTTCTGTTTTTGCCATCATATTAGCACTGTGATGCAGTGACATTGAATTGCGCTGTGAAAAAGTGGTTTGCAGGTTTAAAATTTGAGAAGGTTACAAGTCAGGTGATTTTCGTAGTGGCAAATGCCTTTGTGCCTTCAAAATTCCATTACCTGACTGAACGCACTCCGCCAGTCACAGGGAGTAGCCATTAACTGGGGAAATTTTCCGAACTGTGGTGAACGTACGTGTGCCAAATTTGTCGACCTGGCAGGACACTTGCTAAAAGGAATTGTGTAAATGAACACAGCTGCACTATGTTGCTTAAATATCGCTGCCGTTTGTTAAAAGCTCGTTTTGGTGCACGTGGTTACGAGGACGACAGAAATAGCGGGCGTTTTACGGGAGGAGAGCACACTGGAATTTGGGGACCGTGTCCAAATGCAGATGGTGCTGTAAAATGCAGTAAGCCAGGCCACATGGAAAAGGGGAGAAGACGCTGTTCTGTTCGGAACGATGAGTCCATGGGTTTTGTAGTTCCAGGTTCTTTTCACTCTCGTCCAAACCTCCAGAACTTTGAGAATCCGAGCAAATACTTTTTTTGGAATTTGATCAAGCTCCACGCCCCCCCCCCCACCCCCCAATATATGATCACGCGTCAGAACTCTCAACCCAACCAATACAGTAAAAAAAGGTAAATGTATAATCTTTAATTAATGGGTGTGGAAGGCACTGCTGAGTTGAGTTTCAGTTACAGCATATTTCTGACTTTGGCCATATCACTGTGCAATAAACTTAAATAGCAATTTGCTGACACCTCAGAATGGAATGATATTTCTGCGCGCTGAAATTGATGTTTTTCCGAGGGTGTACAGTTCTTTGGCCCTTCGATAAAACAGGATCCCCTGGAGCCATACGTTGCCCTGCCCGTTTCGAAATTCAAGCCTTTTTCACAATGGTGCTTTGGACCAGAGCGGGCTACTCGACACCTTGTGAGGGCATTTAACTCAACGCACAGTCGTCTAGAACTGAACGAGTGCGTGAGCCATTTCATATTCAGTACCGGGGTCTGAAAGGCAAGGCTGAGAAAACAAAACACACGGACAGCACTGAGTTGGCAATGGAAGGGTTTACTGGGCTGCTGTTAAGGCAATTTGCAATACTCTAATGCTGTATGTTTGGTTTAAAACTTTTCCTTGCTGTCATTTTCATAATCATTGACCTTCTCAAGAGAACACCCAATCAAATTCATGCCCTGAGTGTACACCCCCCCCCCCCCCCCCCCCCAAATAAAAGAGGACTTGAGTGCCCTTTACGAATGTCAACTGTAGGAGTTGGGAAGGGGGACTGAAAGTGACCACTGATGGGGGGGATTCAGTGATTGCCATGGCGATCTCAGCATTACCATGGTGATCGCTGCATCTTCATCAGAGCACAGTCGCGTTTGCTTCACAGCCAATATCGGTTTCATTGTCTGGTTATGTCTGCTTTCTTCCTTCACCTGCTCTTCATGATTGGCCAGGAAATAGCTCTGGGTGACTCCACTGAAAGAAAGACAAAATAAAATCAGAAATATTTCAATAAGCAATACACAAAATAAAAAAATAAAAAAACTCAGATTTCCCTCCTCAGTTTAGAGCCATCGGTTATGGTGCCACATGTACCCTACAGCTGCTGCCCCCGAGCTGAACTGTAAAAATAATAAATAAATATCAGATAAACAAGTGAAAATTGCCAGAATAATAAATCATGAAGTCAGACATGCGATTTTTAAAAATGCCGTTTAACAGTCATTTTAAAGGCAGGC
The DNA here is from genome assembly GCF_013347855.1 of Anguilla anguilla. Lineage (NCBI taxonomy): Eukaryota > Metazoa > Chordata > Actinopteri > Anguilliformes > Anguillidae > Anguilla > Anguilla anguilla. The sequence goes on from NC_049207.1 coordinate 5,182,322, forward strand.
AGTCTTAAAGAAGTTGTCTTTTTGTCTTCAGTTTCCTCATTCGTCAATTGATGGTGCCTTCCTAGCATCTTTTGGCAGACGTTCCAAAAGACTGGCAGCATAAAAAGCTTCACCGTTTCTCTTCAGACCCATTTTTGGCTCGCGTTGCAGGCCGTCATTAGAAGAGAGTGCAGATTCCGTCTCGGCTGGCAGTTTGTTAAGGCATCATTTATGCATTCGGGTGCTAAATTATTCTGAGCTTTAATAACTAATAAAAGGAGCTTAAAATGTTTTGTACCGGTTGCGCTCCACAGTGAAGCCATAATCACGCCTGATACTCAAAAATGCACATATTCATGTTTTGGAATCCACCTGCGTCAGAAAGGGCCTTACTTTCAAAATGTTTCTCATGTGGAAGAAAGCCACTGTGGTCCCATTCTTTGGAAGCGCATGAAAGTTCACCTCTGTGTCGAGAACAACACCCAGGTTCTTTTTGACGTGGGACTTGCCGCTCAAAATAAGTGGTCCCTGGTTACCATAAATGCTGTTCTTTTGGTGCTTTGGAGCCAGTGACAGGGACTTGAGTTTTATGCTCATTTAGCTTTCGAATCTTTTTTTACATCATTACTGTTCGCCAGACGTCTCTTTTAGGAGCTGACAGCACTACTGTCACATGGTAGCACCGAGCTGTACAGCTGTGCACCAACTGCACACCTGGAGATTTACACTGTGTTGCCCCCATTACTTGGCCCCTAGGGGTAACATGTATGGGGTGAAGAGCAAGGGGACCCCTATATATCCCAATACAACCCCACGTGTACATCTACAGTTTCTTCAGGTAGCACCTCCGAAAACAAAGTGGAATTTTCTATCTGACTAATAGGATCTAAACCACTTGCTGAAGTGCTGTACCAGATAGACCAATCCATTTTCACCCCTGACTGTTAATTAATAGAATGGTCTATGTTCAAAAGTGTCAGCCAGTTCCAACAGGGCAAATCCCTGAGTCTAAGGTCATTAACAACGTTGGCCAGAGCAGTCCCTGCTGTGGTTTGATCAGAAACCTGACTTGAACTCCTCTAATGGGCTGTGTTTGTTGCTCTGATCACTGCAGCTTATAGGGAAAAGGCGCGCAATAAAACACAATAAAAGAGGGAAAGAAAGTAATACCAAAAGACTGTCAATTATTGCAAATCATATTTTAAGTTTAGCTTTATGATCAGTGATTATTATTTATAGACAAAATAAACCCGCCTTGTAATCTTCATTGCTCCGTTTTGTACCCTGCAAGTTGTTTTTCACACAAATCAATATGAATATGAGTCTCATCTTTCTTCGTTTGTGTTCCGCTTTATGAAACTTTCTTTTCAACAGCCGAGATTCTCAATTTGTCCGCTGGGTTTCTGTGTTTTGAAGAAACCTTTTTTCACTTTCATGGGAGCAATGATATCTAAAGTTGTTTTCAGTGCGCTGTTAAAAAATTTTTCCACAAGTTCAGCACACGTTAGAGAGTTAGGAGGCATAGGGGAGTGTTCACAATGTTCACAAACTCTTCACCTGCAGTGGAGTTTAAAGGATGCTTCGTAATAGTGTGTTCTACATTGCTCTTTCTAAAAAATAAAAAAACAAATTGTTCTGAGACTGCAAAATCAAGGATGGATATCATAATCAATAATCAGCTTGGGTGTATGCCCCTTGTTTTTGTGTAGGTGTAGCAACATTCTGATTAAAATCAAAGAGAGAGCAGAAGGTTTCAAAAAAAAATCATCATTTGGAATAGTAGTCATTAGCAACATGAAAATAAAAATCCCAAACTAAAATAACTGTCACGTTCAGTTGATTTATTGGACTAAAAATGCAGAAATTTCAGGGCAGGGTTAGCAGAACGGGGGCATTGCATTTAATTATCATGCCAAGATATTCAAAAGCAGAGAAATCCCAGAGAGAAATTAATTTTAAATTAAATATGTCTGCTTAGATGCCAGCTTGGGGACCTCCACATCCTGTTTTGGAAGAAAAGAGAAATTTCAAGGGTAGGCATCAATAAAGGATACAGTGTCATTTGTTCCCAACCATTTCAAAGTTAAAAAAAAGGTATTATGTAAGAGAATAAAATAACTTAAAATGAACATTTTGTTTGCTTAGGTCCGAACATTATGTACAGAAAGATGCAGCTTGGTGTGTATACTGTACTGGATCGGCCAGACTTCTCAAATCTACAGAGCGTGTGGCTCTACTTTTACGATAGCTAGAAAGGATCATCTTTATAGAGAAGAGACCTCTTTCAGTCGGCGTACCTGTCGGCAAGATACTGCCTGGTTGTTTTATAACACATTTCACTACTGTAGTCCGGTATTATTTGTTGCTTTCCGAATGTTGTTTCTGAAGTGGAGCCCCTCTGTTTGACCATGTTGTGGTGAAAACCAGGCCTCGCCAACATGTACAATCACCGTGTCGTGTCTGTGTTCCTGTGTTTGTGCAAATGAGAGGGCACTTGTTTGGCTATGGCTAAAATTCTATCACCTGGAAAGCAGGAAGTAAAGGCTCTACGCTTGTTTCCTGTCAGTTCCTGAATAAAGGTGTCCCCAAACATTACAACCTCCTCTCTCTCTCTCTCTGGAGACTGTGGTCAGGACTCCCAGGTGTGTAGGGAACTGAGAGGATGAAACCTGTTGCTGACGGTGAGTTTTGTAAAAGGAGAAATGGACCGGAGTATTGTACTGTATATAGAGTGAGCAGTATGACAACAGAGTTTACATTATCAAGAAAATCACATTTTCTTGTTAATTTCATGACACTGGAGACATTTCATTAGCCTTTATGCTTTATATTTAAATATATATGGCTATTTGTTGTGATCTAGTTGACTGGTTGTACCTGCGCAATATTGCTTTGTTTCTGTATTCCATGTCTTATACCACAAAAAAAATTACATGATTTTAAACAAAATACTGTACTAAGAAAACCTTAGCCCCATATTGGACCGGGACCATCTAAAAATAAAAGTAATATCCTTTCTGGCTGACCTATGCTCCGCCCCTCTGGTGGAACATAACTCCTCTCTGCACTGTGATGTTTATGCTGTACAGTCTGGTCCATGCTTATGCGGACGGCCAGGACTGCCTGAGACGCTCAATGACCAAAGGACGTTAATGCCAGTGTGATTTAGAACTTTATTCTGGCTGTGTTCCACTGTAAGGGTCAATTCTGGCTGTTCGAGCCAAACTTTATTTCAGCATACACCCACACACATACGCAAACCCGTATTCGCACAAAACATCCACGTTACAGGTTAACGGAGTCAAGATAAACTTGTTTTTTCTCCTTGCGACCATGGTTAAATCCCTACGCCACTCATGCAAAGCCATGATGTACTCGACGTAAATTTAAAGACAGGACGACCAAGAAACGTTACAATAAGAATATACGACTTTGTCAGGGTGCGGATCGTTCATTTAAGAAGGAAGAATGTAGAAAACCAGTAACGGCCTCAAATGATGCTCCTTTTTGTGTCATTTGATGCATTTTTGTGTCATTTGCCCAAAATCTTGATTTAATTTTGTTAGATGGGAGAAATATTACTGTCTGTGCCATCCTGCAAAACAATGTCACAGCTGTTGTTCAGTTGTGAACCTTGAAACTTTAGGGACTCTTTTGACTTTTTTTGTCTGAGTTCAGTCAGTCTAATGTTAAAACGGTAGCATGAAACTCTGCGCCTGGCCTTGGTTCTTCCCCTGGGTAAGCTCACTTCATCAGACGGGCGCGTTGCCGTCAAAGCGCCTTGCACACAGAGCCGCTGTCCTTGCTGTGTCCACGGCTGTGTTTGAGGTAACACAGGGGCCCCGTGTGGTCCAGCCAACTGGCCTGCCCTTGCTCGAGGAGGGAACAGCTTGGCCTCTGTTTCGGTGCCAGCGGTGGCGGTCCAGAGGGGGGATGTTCCCTGAGAGCGTTTCTAAGAGCCCGCTTGTTCCTCTGCCTCGTGCGGAGTGGAGCTCTTTCGTCCGTCAGAATAGAACTCTTGGGTAGTTATGGCGACCGGATCCAACGGCGGTCATCCGTGCGGCTGGCGCGCGGGTTTGGAATGGGCTCTCCTTCACCCCCGAAACGCGCTGGTGGGAGGGCCTCGTTGCGTTGTCCGGGCCCATTAACACCTTCGGAAAACCTTTGATGGAAAAACGTTTTGATGTTTGTGTGTGTGATGGTGAAGTGTTTGTTTTAAAAAAGCACAATCAGATTTTTTGACTTGTGTGTTATCAATTATCAATGTCAGGTGTTATTTAGGGTTTTATTTTTAAAAATTTGTCGCTTCCTAACCAAAATGGTGCAGAAACTGGCAACCATTAACAGCATCCTTTTTAGCTGTTAATTTTAATATAAAAAGTACTGTTGCATAAGTAGTAAAATATTTGTTGGATGTTTTCCAACAATATAAAAGCCCCTTAAAATTTCAATGACATAGTCAATAGTTTGTGGGTATTGTGAGCAGGCATTGTATGAGTATTTGGGTCCTGCCATCCCTTTATAAGCTACTGTGACCTCGTGTTTGTGTATGAACGAAACTTTTAAACCCAATTTTACATGTTTGATGAAGATTTATGTTCTGCCGTAATAGGACCTGAAAATACCTTGTTTGTTAATAGCATGTAGTTTATCATCAGTACCTGTCACCATGGCCAAGCACCTTGTTGGCCCTATAAATATCATGCCCTCAGACGAAGCCACAAGGGCAATTTATCTCTTCGTAAATATGACCAGGACTGGTCATACGAATTATAACGCTGACGACTGTGTCTGCGACCTGATGGATCGTTTGACCGCCTTGTGTCGTTTTCAGGCCACGTTGATTAATTTCACAAATCCACCTCTGTTTCAGGAACAAGGAGAAAAGGACAGGGGAATTGTGAATCCATCTTCTCTTCTCAACAAGGTAAGACCATCATCAGTGCTGGCCCTCCTGTGAAAAATGGTGGTTGACACGCTTTATGGTTTAATAACCACACAAAGTGTCTGCAAAACTGGAAAGTAGGCTTATTAACAATGCACATCTCTAGACGATAAGCGGAGCTCAGTTCTGTAAGCAACTTCCTGCAGAGTTGTTTCAGCAAATTGTTGTGTTGTTGTCAGAAAAATATTCTGGCAAGAATGAATCTTTAAAATATGCATGGTCTCACGCAGTACTGTACGAAGGTAATTCTCGAATGTATTGTCAGTGTATTCGTCTTCTGCTTGTCTTACAGCCAAATTAAATATATTTGCATTGCACCCCATCCTAAATTTTAATTGAGTGGCTATCTCTTCTGTAGCTCATGTTTTTTTTTTTGTTTAGCTTTTTCTTTTTTTTTTTTTTTTGCCTGTTAGATTTGCTGAATCTCATGACGTTCGCGGTGGGGTTCATAAATTACTCCAAAGTCCGCAGTGCATTTCATGAATGTAACCGTATTTCATGAAGTTGACCGTTATTGAACTGAACCTGTTGCCATAGTGAGGAGAAGACTCAGGCTTAAGGTGTGTGGACCCTCAGATTTTGTTGAAATGAGCGTGGGGGCACTGGGATCTGCTGGATGGTCACTGATCCCTAGCTAGGAGTGTAGTGGTCTACTGTTCTTTACCCAGCTGCAACTTATGAGCAAAGCGGACGTGGCATATGGTTGCCATGTTATTAAATTATAAAAAGATTTTATGCAACCAGAACCCAGGAAGGGACCAAACAGCGAAACCGAGATGTGAACTGAAACATAGAGTTAGTGAACTGCTACGCACCAACCCCAGTCTCATCGGTTAGCCCTCCAGTCACTTAAGAACCCCCCCCCCCCCCCCCGCCCCCGCCCCCGCCCCAACTTCAGTTTCCTCCAAATTCCGCTGGTCTCTGTGCTTTTGTCCCAGAACCTCGTTGGCAGTGGAAAACAGGAAGTTCCTCTTCGACAATCGGTATCCCTTTCATTGGAGTACAGGAACAGTTTCCATGTGGAATTGCACAGGGTGGTGCCACTCGGTGTATAAATAGTTCATCTTGGCTCTACATTGTTGTTTCTTTTTGCTTTTAGGAAATTTTAAGAATGCTGGTAGCCTCCACCCCCTTCCCAATAAAAAACTAAGACTGATATATGCTGCATATAAGACTGATATAACTGCATTCAGGGGTCTGCATGCACTTTATTTGGACTCACAATTAAATGCAAGTGACTTATTATTTTTTATTTTATTTATTTTTTTTAAAACATTTTTTGAACTTTCACCAACACTGAATTATGAGTTCAAGCAATCGCCAGAATGAACTCAGTGGAATGAGAAATGTCAGATGAAAATGTAACACGTTTTAATTTTAAGTCTCGTTATGCAAATTTTTTTAGAGAATTTCGACCTGCCTTATATTTTTTTTTCCTCAAACTAGACACGGTCCTCAGGGGTTGGTAATAACAGAAGGTCTGTACATGATCGTTATGGTGTCATTAGACAACAGAAACAGTGTTCAGCAGCTGCGTTCGGCTCTGTTCCGCACCCGGGCCCGTCTTTAACGCACGTTTTTGGAAAAACAAGATCTGGCATATTTCAGAGTCACGGCCCGTATTTCGGGTGACATTTATCGCTCTCGTTAATGTGGATATTCCACCGGCGCATTATGCAAAGTGCCGAGCTCTAAAAATCTCAAGTGATGGATGGACGTAGCGGTGAGGGCCATCTTATCGCAGCAGCGGGCTCACACGCGCGGCTGTAGTACAGGCAAATCAGAGCAAAAAATGAAATATCCCAACTGTCACTTTTCCACATTGGAGCCGGTTGGACAACGTCGGCTAACTTAAAGGATTTGCGGGGCGGGGATTCCTCCTCTCTGTTAGAGGAGGTGATGGTGGTGCCGGTGCCGTTGTTTCAAACCATCGATTCACAGACTCCTTTTTTTAAATTTATCGTTTTTTTGCTCAGCATGAGCGTTGCCGCCAGAACTCACATACGTCAGCGGCACTCTGGCGAAAAAAACAAATGGCGGCCGCTCTCGGCCCTGTCATTTTTATCTTCCGAGGGGCTCTTTCAGCGGCGGTGACATTAAAGGGGGCCGTCAGTCTCGGGTAATTGGGGGAATGTGTGCCCGTTCTGTCACGCCCAGCGCCTCTCTGTCAGTCGGGGAGACGCGTTTTCGGTTTCGAGGGATTCCCGCAGGTGTTCCGGCCTGTACTCCCTGTCTTTCGCCCCATCTGTCCGCGCTCGCTGAGACATGTCAGTTTGTTGTACTTTGTGCCATTTTTAATGGCAGAAATACTTCAGTAATAAACTTTGAAATGAGAAACCGTTTTTTTTTTCTTTTTTTTTGGTTTTGGATGGTGGAGCGGTGTATCCAAAATGTCCAACGGGAGAACTTTCATGTCTGCCTAAAAGCAGCTAAAAGCTGCTTCTATCTGATGCCAAAGCCTTCAGATAGTGCCAAGGAGTTAGCGGAGCAGCAGAGAGATACGGTGGAAAACCAGAATAAAGGAGAGCAGACACCCACTCTGTAGATCTGACTTTAATACTCATCCAAAGGTACTGAAATAAATGGTATCTGTAGTGTCCCCAGAAGGATGGATTGGTGATCCATTCTGCCAAAGAAGAGGAACGCATTTGGACCATTTCTGTCTTTGCGAAGACCAGAACCAGCATGGTCATTTTCCGTTACCCCAGTGTAATAAATCACTATTGTTTGAGAGTGTTAACAGTGTGTGGGCAGATGAAACTAAATACTCAAATAGCGGAAAACGGAATGTCAGGGTAACTTTTTGCTTTTCTGTCTGTTATTATCGGTTGGCACTGGACGGATGATGTCATTTCCTCCTGGAGTGCCTGTGCCATGACCGATCCACCTCAGTGTTTCACTATTGGCAACAGACGTTGTGTTTTGAAGGCCTGCTTCAGCTTTCTCCCAACTTTAATCCATCCAGGTATAGGAAAAAAAAAAAAAAAAAAAGATGACTCATCTGACCATATTACTTTTTCCCATTGCTGAGGGGTCCAGGTTTTGTACTCTGTGCACAGGGTTATGTTCCTTTGTGCATAACTGCTACTTTCTGTCTGAATGGTTGCCCTACCATAAATACCAGCTGTGTCTAGCGCATGACATGCAGATTTGCTGAGACTGGTTCACAGAGGTGTTGATTAATTTCCGTGGTCCTTTTTAAAGGTCTTCATTTTGGGGTGTTAAAGCAACTGTCCTGTTAGGTGTCTGTGCCCGTCTGTGAGCTTTGACTTGTGACCGCTGCTCCTCTTCGGAGTTTGTTTGTGTTTGGCATACGTGTGTTGTGATAATTTTTGACACTCTTCCTCCTGCCACTTTGAATAATTTATCAGCTTTTGTGGTTGATGTACCTGAAATTTGAGCGTTGACTATTTGGCCCCTGTGTAACTCTGTCAGGTGCCTCATGTTGGACACTGGACATTCACATATCCCAGTGCTGGTTTTCACACCTCTTTTATGGCTGATTCATACTGCTAATTGGCATTCAACTTCATATGACTCGCCTCTGTACTGTAGCTGCCTTCGTAATCATGATTCAGTTACTCCAAAGTGCTTTTTTCTTGTGATGTTTATATTATTTTGTCCAACCCCTGTAGATTTAAACACTGAGTATTTTGACTATCATGTCAACTGTGGTTCTGTTTATACTGTACTGTAGGCTACACTTACCTATCGGTGAAGCAAACCACTCCTCCAGTGGTTCTCTCTGAAATTGTAAATTCTCTGGGGCATGGAATACTCTGGGGAAGCTGGTTGCCTCTAAAATAATATTAAGTTTGAAAAATACGTTTTATTTTTTTTTTTTCTCTCTCAGAATTTGACACATAACCTTCTCAAGATCAGACGGCAATCGAAAACATTCCACCTGTGGTACAGTTTGTCTCTTATTTTTTCCAATAATAAACTTGAACGCTTTTGCGGGGCCAGTTATATTTTAAGACCCATCTCGAGGAGGCGGGGTCGGAGTCGGCTAAGGGTGGAGTGCTGTTAATTATGATTGGATTTCTGTAATGAACCAAATGCAGTAGACTCTCAAGGCTCTGCCAGACGGAACTGGTTCTCTGCCAAACCTTTAAAAATATTCACATTACGAGGGTATTGTCGACGGTGTCGCAGTTCACTTTCCAACTTAATCATGCGTCGCGCGACTTAAAACAGCCTCGACTGAGTTGGCTGATTCTGAAGGAGAAATATTAATATTCGCTCCAGACTTCAGGGAGTCTTATCATGCAGATGTCAAAACTCTGTCAAATGACCTTTAGTCATGTCAGAGCATACTGTTAAATGAAAATATGGAGTCTGAAAATTGATGAATTGCACCAGATGTGGTTTCATCACCATTTTAAATGTTTTTTTCCCTCTAAATTCTGTATGGACTGCCAGTTTTCAAGTAAGGTTAATTGTTTAATGTACATGCATGTCATTTTGCCAAGCTAAAATTAAACAGCGGTTTTAAGAATGGTCAGGATGGGTATCATTTATATATTATCTAGCATGCATTGCTAAGAAAGTGGGCTAAAATGATCCTCACTTCATTAAATTTTGGAAATCTACCCTGAAAAAACGCGGTATTTAAATGACATTCACGTAACTAATTAAAGAAACAATCAGAGGTGTGATTGATTGAATTGCCACCGGTGACCGAGAGGATTTAGGGGGCAGTTTCAGCTTCAAGCTGTGTCCCTTTAGAGGAAGCCATGACGAACTGTGCAATACCGCTATCGTTGTCATGCGTCATGGTCGCTTTACGCATGACAATAACCTAATGCAAAGACAGCGATCGTAAAAAACAGAACTTGGTCTCACTGTGACTGGAGTGGTTAGGTTCTACCTTACGTTTTTGTTAACATGGGAACGGTCTTTGGTTGTGTGTTGTGTTTGCTATTCAACTGAATAAAACCAAGATAATTGCCCATTTATATATTTGCTACATCTGAAAATTATAGCCCACTAGCTACAGATACACTCCTATAATTGTATGCTCTCAAAAACCCTTTTGAATATAACGGTTTTAGAGAATCTTTTGAATCTCAATTTAAAGCATTGTGGTGAAGAATATAAAAGCCTCAATAAAATACACTACTTTTTTTCACTTTCAGACCCCCCAATGATATGGTACAATTGTTGTAAACTACTATATTAAATGGCACTATAAATTACACAGTTGCTCGTATAGCTCTCCATATAACCAGCAGTACGCTACTACCTGGCAGTTTGGAAATGCTGAACAGAACCCAATTCAAGATCAATAACACTCTGGTAAACGTGATGCGGGACATCAACACAAGCATTGGCTAACGGCAGTTTTTAAAATTCGAACCGACTATTTGCATTCTCTTAGCCCGTTATTAGGGGAGTTAAATAGCATCGTTAAGCGAAGTTGATTAAGTATCGCGGAGGGAGGCGGTCTGCTGTCCTGTGGTAATTAAGTCTTTTAAAGGCCAGCAGGGAGAACTGCGGTCCGACAGGCGCGGTCCGCTTCAGATTTGTAATTGCTGAAATAATACCAGTCGCGTGAAACGACGAAGGAGGGTCACGCCAAGCCTGCGCTGCGCGCTGGTCAGGTAAACGGGAGCGTCGGGCAGGCACGGTCGACTGATCAATGCGCCTGCTGCAGAGCACGGCGAAAACATTTACCACCAGCGGCTCCGGCACACTATTAATGCATCGTCAGGCAACAAAATGGCCAGTTCTGAAAGAAAATTAAAATTCATATCTGCCACATTGATTTATTTATTTATTTCAATTTTTTGTTTATAAGGACCGCTTTGGAAAGAAGATAATTTGTCACATATTTAGGAAGGAAGGCAACCGCGAATTTTATTTAAGTGGGGCGTTTTATATCGACAGCTGCAATTTTTAAACTAGCCAGTGAAATATCCACGCTTGCTGGACTTGGACACTTGCATAAAAGTGAACGATGAAACGCAATGTTTGTGCTTTCCAGCCGCCCTGATCCTGTTGCTGTAGATGGTGCATCATGGGATTGGGAATTGTCCGTTTTTTGTTCGTGTTGCCGCTGCGCTTTACATTTCCTGACTGATCTCAGCAGGTGAAACCTTACCTGCTGCTGGTCCTGCCAAACACGTGGTGAGATGGGAACCATTGTATTTCTTCTTTTACCTGGGCTCTGTTCTTTTTTGGAGAGCTCCTCGTGAACTAAGGTTAAGATCTCCCAGATGCCCTTCTCCAGCAAACTCCATTCAGCCCTTGAGGCCTAAACCTCTTTAAAAGTGTGTGGTTCCAGTGATTAACAGTCTGACTCTCGACGAGTGTGTTCAAGAGTGGGGGGAGGGGGGGGGGGGGTGAGCGAGGGGGGTCCAACTGTTCCCTCTAATCTTGGCCCGGCCGCCGGGACTGTTTTCCCTTCATTAGTCTTGCTGAATTTTAAGTGATGGGGAACGTGGAGCCCACAGAGTGCATTCCACAGCTGCATTTCTCTTCTCTCAAGATGGATTTTGTTTAAGCATCTTAATCATAATTAATTATAATTTCCCCACTACTGTTAATTTAGACTACGCGGGGGTTAGGGATCCCCCCCCCCCCCCCCCCCCCCCCCCCCCCCCCCCCCCCCGACCTTATGAAGGAATCTCCAGCAGGTTCTTATAAAAAAAAATCAGCAAATAAAATAAATAAATTCCGTTGCCGTGGTTCCCCCACAGCCTCTCATGATGGTAGTTTTGTTGTCAAGCTTTGAAGAGTCTTTCTTCTCGCAGTTTTGTGTGTGTACTGTAATCAACATTTAAGTCTGCCGATTCCCGCGTGGCAAACTGTCACATCGTGTCTTGCTCTCCACGTTGGCTCTTCAATGCCCAGTTTCTGTTTCGACTGCACACACAGTTTCCTCACACAAATGATGATACATTTTTGTCTCCGTCAGTTACTCAGATGTGGTCTGGCATCACGCCACGCTGTTGTTAATTTTTTAATTTTGTTGCCAAGACAGAGCCACATTCCTTTAAAAAAGTGCATATTTATTGTTCAGAAACTTTCGGATTACTTATATCAGCAATAATCAGAAAACGACTGCAGATCAGCTATCTCCCAAAGTACCCGTGAGGCCAAAGAATTTACAGTCGCTTCAAAGCTTGAATTGAATTCCTGTGCTGCACGGAGTAGCACGAGGTCAAATTTAAACGCTCCAGAATCAATACCTTTCCCTTCTACTTAGAAAGTGTATTTAAGCAACTATCGTAAATGGATTAATGAAGAGAACTTGGAAGCTGTGAATCAAGGAGAAAATGCTAATTTTGTGATGAGGTGTGTGTTCTATTTATTTTATTTAACCTGCTAGGTCAATTACGAACTTCTCTTTCTTAGTCTTCTTTTTTGCAGTGACGACAAGGGTTGTCAACCCTAGTCGTCAGTGCAATTTTCATTTTTCTAATTATTTGTACAGGTCCGGTTTGCGGTCTCTACTGGAGAGCATAATATCCAGTCTGAGCAATTGATGGAAAAAAAAAAAAAAGGTTGATTGTATAGCCAGATGTAGAGGGCCAGTTTTTTTGTGGGAATTTGGGCAGGACACCCCTGCTTTAAAAAGTCCCACGGGACCTTCTAAAGACCACACTGAGCCAGGACCTCCGTTTAATGTCTCAATTGAAGGGTGGCGCCTCCTTCAGCTCAGTGGCCCCTTCACTGGATTAATGTTTGCTCCAGAAGGAAGAGCGCCCTCTACTGGTCCCCGAATACTTCTTCCATCATCAGCCAGTTTTCCCAGGAGGTTTCCCGTCCATGTACTCCTGTTAGCCTTTAGCAGTTAGCCATGAGAAGAGCACAGATGGTATGGCTGCTCGTGCAGTGTGATGCTGCATGTGTGTGCGTGGACCGCTTTAAAAATAAAAGAAGCTATTCCATGAGGACTGCCTTTTTAATTAGCTATCTAAATGAAATGGCACCGTTTCTTACCGGAATAATCTTAATCTTGGCAAGAACAAGAACTACTGACCCAGTGTAACAAAGCAAACCAGGTGGTAACCGGAGCTGTAAGCTCTTGGAAATGCTTATCGGAATTATAAATTAATTAAAAAGTATGCATAACTTTATACCTGCAGTCTAATGCACCCAACTGTTTGGAACTGGAATGTGCTACGTAGCTGTGGTCTGTTGTAGTTGGTTAGCAGAGAACCGTGCTGTACACTTGAGTAAGATACTTTTCCTGAGCTTTTGCAACGGATACCCTGCTGTGACGTAAACTGTGATCACTATGACTCTTCCCGCAGCACAACTCTCACGAAGACAAAGCTACTGTAGGACCGTGAGGTTAAGTTGTTTGTTTCTCCTGCTGTGCCACCTCACTAAAGGCTGGAACCCGCAGCCTCTCGTGTTGTAATCCACCCCGAGTGCCATCGTCTTCATCTCTCCTTGGCGGGGTTGTTCAAAGCCAGTAGCCTTTCCATTCAGAGACAATGTGCTTGTCTGCTGACTTCAGCCTGCTGCCGGCACAGAAAGCCGCAGGACAAGAGAAAGTCTGCTTTTCTAATTAATCTTGATTTTTTTCTTTGATTCATTTGTTCATTCCAGACAGAGTTGTGTGTCTGATCAGCTCCAAATGCCAGTTTTAACCAAACAGCAAGGAAAGTGTAAATATATTCAGGGTGACTCAAATGCATTAAAAAAAAAAAAAAAAATCTGTACAGGGTATCAAAAAACACAGCTCGGGCTTGGCAGCAAAGAGTTTATATTGAGATAAAGGTGGTTCGCTGTGCTTTCCACATGGAGCAATGACACGGCATAGTTGTCAGGTGGTCTGGTACTGTGCCAAGAAGGTTATGGTTTTGAAAAGACACAGCATCCAGCAGCTGTAACAGCCTCTTATCAGATTAGCCTTTTGGGTGTACCCAAAGAAGAGGGCATTGCACTGAACAAACAGACTATGCAGAAGTTGGGCTGTGTAAGTCTGTCTGCATACTCGTGAAATTTTTGAACAGGTGTTTCTGGAAGAAACACAACTGTTTCTGAGGAGCAAGCATATATAGGAAATGATCTGAATAAATAATGTTTGTGGATATTTTTGAATGCATGATCTATATCTTGAAGCAATCACAGTGTATGATTTAGGATTACATATTTTTTTTTACCATTAAAAGACTGCCAAATATTTTTAATTTAGCATTTTGTAAATCGTACATTCATACAGTAAGCTGGAATTTTTAAGCACACGTGTGATTGAATCAGGGCGATTACAAAACATTACTTTTCTCTTCATAAATCATGTTACAGCATATTCTGCATAGTTTTTCAGAACACATCTGCAAGTGGTTTGCACGAGGATTTTTAATAATTTTTGCATTCTAATGGATAGGCTGTGAGGTTCTTTCATGCGTGCAATATCTTTCATTCAGAATTGTCCATACTTCTGTACGGAATTAAAATGAAACGGAGGAACTGGACTGACCCATTTTGCCGGAGTGTAGATAAAGCCATCCTATGCTGTTGCTGATTAAAAGAAGCTCTCATCCCTGTTCTCTCTAACGCTTTCCAAATGATTATATATATGTGTGTGTGTGTGTGTGTGTGTGTGTGTGTGTGCCCAACAATGGATTGGCAACCTTGCTGTATTCCTGCCTCTCGTCCAATGCATGCTGGGATAGGCTCCAGCTCTCCCCCTGCGACCCTGACCAGGAATAAGTGGGTTAGGTGATGCGTGGATGTTTCCTCTTTGGTCTTGTGGTGGGTGAAGCTGGTTTAGGCTGTTTGGCTTCTGCATTTGCATCATTTGATAAGAGCGGACCGTCTGACAAACTCGGCTATCACCACAGACTGTTTTGACAGCGCCGCATAGCTGCTAAGATTGACTGACGCGCGGTAGCATTATGGATGAATCAACGTTGTGTGGGACCGCTGCAGTTTTTAGGATTGAATAATGATCATGATTATGATGATTATGAAAGGGGCAGAAGTAGGGGGATGTTATTTCTGATGTCTCTTCCAATTGCCCATCGGTTTTGGTGGATTTGTCAAACATCTGTGGTGACTGGTGGTCACAGAAGTTCATTTTCACACTCACATCATTCGAAACAGCTATTGCAAAGGGCCCATCGAGTGGTTATATTTGTCCTCAGTTTTTCCGTTGGAATCTGAGGTTGGACCACTTGAGGTAGGACCACGGGGGGGGGGGGGGGGGAGCCGAGCCGAGCCGAGCCGAGCCGAGCCGTGATTCGTTGCACAACCTTATGCTAAACTGCCACCTGTCTTGGTTTTTGATGGTTTGACGCGCTGCATAGAAAATTAATTACCACTACACAATATTGCCATCCTTTTTTTTTTTTTTTTCTTTCATCATATCGTAAATGGCCACATGGATGGCAGATTGAATATTTATGGTTCAACAGTAAAGATAGGATGTTTAAACTAAATAAACTAAAGTACCCAAAACTGTTGGGGAGGGCTGTGTATGCTCGAATTGGTTTAAACTAATCCTGTTATTTATTATTGCTTTTACCCACAGGAATATGTTTCAGTGACCAGATGCCCACACTTTTAACATTTATACATTTTGTCTGTCAGTCAATCAATCAACAACTTAATCAGTCTATAATAATGTGGCACTCTTTACAGACTATTGCTGAAATAACAACCAGTCAAACTCCAGGAATAGCTTTTTCAGCTTGAACAGAAACTAGTATGTACAGGGGTCCACAGGGCTGAGTTTGGGGATCCCTTTTCTTGGCACTAAAACTTAGAGTCACTTGCTTCCCCTGTTCTCTATATCTGGTCTGCCTACCTTAGCAAATATTCAAAGTGAACAGAAAGCTAACTGAAAAATAGTTGAATTTCTTTGAAAACCGTTGCCGGTGTTACATAGCGCAGTTAAATACAATTCAAGGGGTTTGGTGCTCCATGGAATTACATGGCAAGCTCGTTACTTTTGCGGCAGTCCTTACATGGATTAAGACACACCCATATACCCAGACTATATCACGTAAAAAACATGTCATTCATTTTTGCCAGGAATGGCTAATGAACAGACAGTGTACATTTAACGTAAGAGAAAATATAATTGGATGCTTTGAAAAAGACAACCTTTTCCCAGGGGGAATTCCTGGGTTATTTTTTTTTTGGTAAACAAAATGGCCATACAAATATGAATGTGCGATTTTTTTAATTGCTCGGCCTTGATTAAAGCAATTCTTTCAGTGAAATCTCAATACCAAACACAAGACATTTTTTTCTCCGCTGGTTGTTAGAACACAGAGCAGGGACGCCGTGAGAATTGAGATTAACATTTCTGCATGATTGGAGGGCTCCGTTTTGTTGTGCTTAATGGGCAGACTTGAATTTTTTATTTTTTATTTTTTTATTTGCTTGATCTCAGAGTTACATGCGGATGTATTAGCCACCCTTGCGGGCAGCGCGGATGAACTTTGTGTCAAATTTGACAGGCTTTTTGGGCTCAAGCTGGCCTTTTTCGCTCCTAATTGGCCGCGTTTATCTCAGGGACTAACGAAGTCGACGAACGAAGTGCGTGCAAATTTCCGATGTTTTGTCGGCGTCTACCTCTCCGGGAAGGCGTCCGATGCTGCAAAACGCTTCAGATGCCTGCGTGCTAAGCAGGGTGGAGAGGTTCTGGTGGATTCCTGTCGGATTCGATTGTGTGTGATATGCGCTCTTCTTGCAACTTGCGAGTTTAACAATTTTTAATGTTAAAGAGTTGAATCAACGCACTGAACTCCGTTGAGACGCAGCGCTGGGTTGGTCTCTGTATCAGATGATGAACGGTCGAGACTTGACAGAAACAAGTGCTCGTTTTATTGCTTTGTTTTATTTCCACCATACATTCAAAATGAAGGATCAGGTGCACAAAATAAGAACTTAGAACAACAAAACAACAACAAAATGCACCGTTCTCGTAAGGCAGACCCAACAAAGGGTCAAGAGGTTTATGAGGCAAGCGCATGCAGTGGCCATGCAGTAGATCATCTCTCGCTTAGTTCTGATACCTAGGCTTTAAAAAATTTGGTCCTATAATTTAAGGAATGGGAAGAGGCAACTAGCCACAGCCTGTGAGTGGAGCTGGTGCTGTCCGTGGTCCTGCAGTCCTCCCAGGTAGCAGAAACGGGAAGTGCTGAACGAACAGCGCCCCCAGAATGCAGCACCATCCCTTTCCTGATCTTCTCCCACCATTTCCAGCTTCACACTGTGTAGCCCACAACAGCTCTTTGATGCAGGACTGGACGTGATTCGCAGAAGTATCACGTGGTGAACAGACAGAAAAAAGCTTACATTATTGTGCTGTTTTATATTATTGCACAAATGCAAAATGCAACTTCCTTCCTTTGTTATTAATCAGAGAGCTTAAATCTACTGACCCTCTGCATCACTTTGTTTGTGAGTATATTATTATTGCACAATATCTAGCCAGCAAGCAATCAATCCTGTTAAATAAGATGAAGTATTGGCAATAATAATGTCCAGCCATTATTGCTTGGGGGGTGGAAAGTGGTGAGGAATTGTTTGTATAGTATTCAGTAGAGGCTTGTAGACTACATCTGGGATGCTTGTAACACCAGGTCTAAATGCAAGACCTGTGATCTGATCCAATCATATGTGGAGTTATTTATTAATGCAAGCTGTATGTGAGGACAAAAGTGCACTTCCTCAAAACAAGACCTGTGAAACTGAATTCAAGGCACACAGAAAACATATTGTTGGCTAGTATTGGGGAAATGACTATAACAAATGCAAAACATTTTCCCTGGCCTAAATAACTTTGCAGTACCACCTCGAGTACCTTTTACCAGCACATGATTAATGGTTTTAAATATCTGCTGATGTGTTTGGTTGACCTGCGATGGACTTGCAAACTGTCCAGGGTGTATTCCTGCCTCTCTCCCAATGCATGCTGGGATAGGCCCCAGCATCTCCCTCAACCCCCTGACCAGGAATAAGCGGGTATAGATAATGGATGGATGGATGAATCGATGTGTTTGGTTGAAAATGATGTGCTGTTTGGATGTTTTGGTGATAACTCATTAGCCGAAGCGTTTCGTCCGTGGTGGATAAGTCCAGCTCTCTCATGCAGGGTACATGTATAACAAAATGAGCCACGGACCACTCTGCTGCTCTTCAGGTGAATCTGTCGAACACTTCGGGTCCATTTCCGCCACTGTCAAAATCTCATGAATATTCACGACCTGCTGAAGGCGGGCTTTCGGGTAAACCAATCGGGACGAGCGAGGCGCCTCAGCACAGGGTTTTTATCTCACTCCCAGCCAATCACAGGGCCCCAGCTGCCTAGAGACGGACAGATGTCAAGGTGAGGTCATCGCCTGATATGCTGCTGTGATTTACGATGATGGACGGAGCCTCTTCAAGGCATTCCTCATTTCTGTGTCCTTGACAGGTTAGGATATCGACAATATTATATCTGCGTTATTATTAGAACATCAGGTGTTTAAAATGATCTTTTAGTTTTGACCCCCCAGTAAATCACTTTTAAGACAGCTTGCTTCCAACTCAGCTAGGACTGACAAAACAGAATGTGATTATGGACAGGTGTGCTGTGTTTGATTTTGTGGGCAGAGGGTGTTCATTAGCATGTTAAATTTAGCTGTGAGTCCTCAGCAGCAGCACTGCATTATGGGTACCTCTGCCTGGATTTGAAGATGACAGTGGTGCGATGAATGACAACATCGTGCGCATAGAAGCATCTGAGAGACATTACTCTGGACTTCACTGCGAGAGGGAAAATAATCGGGCAAAGATGCTGACTGTCAAAGTGTTTGCTGTTTCACATGCTGAAGTATCACTCCCAAGATTTAACGATTGGAACTGAGCATTCAAATTTTGCCATAAGGCAAGCTTGTCATAAGGCAATTGTTTACTTTCAAAGTTTAAAGTGGGTTTAAAAAAAAAAAAAAAAAGTTTTTACATTTAAAGTAGGTAATTTCATTTATGTGTGTGTGTGTGTGTGAAATTATTGTAATCAGTTATAGCTAATTTTAATCTGTTTTCCAATTTGTTCCCCAGTTGGATGGATAACTTTGAGATAACTGTCACTGATTTAAATCAGCTAATTGGAACACCACAAACATTCATTTCTGATCAGATAATCAGGTGCAGTTTGACCCAATACAAGTCAATACAGCATTCCCTACATGCACTGCCAGTATTTCTGTCGCCATTTTTCATTCCTTAAATCAAACCAAGTCAGTTGTTGGAGCTGCATCATAGCTCTTGGTTCTGAGTTCAGTACTGACGTGCCTGGCAGTGGCTTAAAGCCCCTCTGTGCCGCGTGCAGTTTTCCACAGCTTAGTCGGGGGACGGGGGACGGGTGGGGGTGGGGGGGCTGTTTAAGTTGGCAGGGCTCCCCCCCCCACTCCTTATTACACAAGAGCCGCTCCTTCTGTCTCCGTGTGCCAAGCTACGCTCCTGAAACGGAATGAATGCACAGCTCAGCCGGTGGGCTACAGAGGGAGAAGAAGGCTTTGGAGCTTGTCCACCCTCTAGCAAAAAATACCGCAGGTCTACAAATACAAATGAGCGCAACAAATTGGGAGAAATAAAATTGGCAATAATGGTAGGTGAACAATGAAATGTGGTGGAATTACTTGAACACTGAAAATGGGAGCTAACTCCTGTGTGCTGCTCAGTACTACATTGCAGGGTTTTGATTACGTCTTATCATCTACGCCAACTAGTAACAACATCTTTTCTTAGTGGCCATGTATGGCATGTATGCACCGGCTACTTTCTTAATTTAGTGAGGCCTTGATGCCCTGAATAGCTAGAATTAGAAATAAATAAATAAATAGGAAATTCTCTTTAGACCTTCAAAAATCCTCACCACCTCACGACTCTACTAAGCAATGTAATTCTTAACTAAAACATTTTCAGGAGAGCCCAGCAGAAAAAGAGAGTGCCTTGGATAGCAAAAACGTTTCAGTGAAAACAGTTTAAAAAATATTATTTATTTTATTTGTATTGAATGTCCTTTGTAGTGTAGGTTGTAGCATGGTAGAATATTTGATTCTTGATATTCATGCCCCCTATCAAAGGCAAAAATGAATAACCTGATCTTAGAAGGATATACAAAGCATATGAAGTACTCTATTTCTGTCGGAATGCTATTTTTAGACATTCCTCTGTGTCCTATGTCACCGAGGAGTCATTTAATGTGTGTGTGTTCTCAACCTACCACCTCAATCTGTTCTCAATCTGCCCGGATGACTCAAAATGGCTGCCGGGCCTGGGCTCTGATCAAGTCATGCATCTAAGCTCCTTCGGCTCCTCTGTCATCAGTGTGAGATACCGCAGATGCCGATGTATGGCGGAAGCAAGCAATCCCCTGCTTGATTAATATGCGCGTGGAAAAGTGGATGAATCACCTGACAGATGGTTATTGATATTTCGGTGTGTATGTCTCTCTCTCTCTCTCTCATCCTCCTCCTGCCCCCCTGCCTTCTATCTCAGAACAGCTGGACCAGGGAAATGCCTCTAAGGGTCTGTGGGCAGATGTCTGTCTCGCCAAGCGAAGGTCGAGCACACTTTAGGAGGGCACAGGTGTCCCAGATTTTGAAACCGGGGAGTAAAAAATCTGATTTTTTTTCCTTTAACTACTCTTTCCTGGTGAGGTGGTTATTTCAGCACACGTCTCCTCCAGTGGAAGGTGTCAGGTGTGTATGGTCCTTGTCTTAGTTATGAAGAGTGTAAGTCTCACAAAAGGGTCTTGCGTTCATGTTATCCACAGAAATATGGACCAAACTGACCATGTAGTTACACTGCGGAGGACAGTATAAGGCCTTACCTTGAGGTTGTGATTTGGAGGCTTGGCAACAGTTCAGCCACTGACAGCCAGGAGCCCAAGCTGAGGCTGCCTGTTAGATTCCCTTTCAACAACAAAAAAAGCACCACATAGCAGTATCTATGTGCTCTACTCCTCCTTATGCAGCTACTGAACATAAAAACAGAAGAACATCTTATGATGAAACCAGCTGATCTTCTTAAGTTTGCCTTATGCCATTTGCTTCTGTAATCTAATTAACAGCATTGATCACTTGCAATAGAACTAATTCCTCAACGCACACACATTCATTTGCCACTCAAAGGGATAGTTTACTTTTCGGTATTTTCATTTTTCATTTTTGATAATGTTACAGTTTTAGGGAGTGTTTTTGATTGCTATCTGTTCAATGGCTGGCATAGGGGCATTCACAGGTTAGTGGTTTAAAGCAAAATAAATAAATAACACGCTTCAGTTAATTCCAAATCAGCCGGTACAGCACTGTTGTACAGAGACTGTACTTTCAGTCACAGGTTGCATGAGCCAAAGGAATTAGATCCAACCGAAAATGTTTTGAAAAATATTCTTGTAATATACACACACAACCTTTGGAGGCATAATGTTTCTGCATCACACGCTGCACTGGATTTACTTGAAATGTGTTTTCATGCTTTAAACCACAAACCCACAAATAGTCTTATACCAGCCATTGTTGGCAGGTCGTTCGAACAGACTAACTATCTAAAATATAATTGCACACAAAAACATCTCTGGAGTCAATGGAAAACATCCACTGAAACCTGAATAATATTTAAAATACCCCCCCATGTGGACTATCCCTTTAAATTAGTTGTTTTTTCTAATGGTGCCATTTTGGAAATTGGCTTTAACCCACCTCATGCACTGCCGTAAATCTACAGGGTGATGTGATCCACTATGAGACAGAGCACAGAGCCAAATGATGTGGGACTCATTATCATACGAGCAGTGTAGCTTTCCAGTTTATTCATGGCCTCCCCCCGAAGTACTGCCTAAGATCAGAGCACAAGGCTCTCTCATGGTGGAAAAGCCTCTGATCGTCTGCCGGTAGAAGGGGAAGAGTCCCAGCAGTGGGTGTTTAATATTTCACCAACCGCCAGAGCTTAGATGTTACTTTCCAGCAGGACAGTTCGCAAGCCCTGTGTGTGAAGCAAAAAAGGGAGCGATTCTGAAAGAGACCAGGATGTACCACCGTTCCTGGCTTTGTGATTAACAGAGATGAAGTTAAAGCCCTATGTTTCCCCCCCCCATAAGGTTTTAGAGTTAGCACGGCAGGCTATCGGTTCGCATACAGTAACTGTAACTCCTGGTTAGCCCTGCCCCGAAAACCGCTCGCTCTCACGACCGTATCCCGGTTGCCAGGGGTTTCCATAACGACAGTCTCTCTGGTCCCGGACGTCTCTCTCTGGATCTCTTGCTTATGTAAGCTTGCTCCCGGAGAACAAAAAGCAGAACTGTCTGCCAGGCGTTTTGAGCCGTGCTTTTAGTCACCGTGAAACCTGTTGTTTTCCAAGTCTCGCCGGGTGGTTCGTGTATGTGTGGCATTTAAACAGAGAGACCGTTTCGGGCAATAACGTCTACGTCCGAGTGTGAATCGTGTATTATGTGATAGTTGGAAAATGCAGGCCACATCATTCCACTGTTGGAGTTTTCCCTTCTGTAAAGTTAAGCCATGCTACCTCTTTCATTGCAAAGGATTTCTGTTTGAAGCCATGAATGAAAGGCATTTTGCTGTTGTAGTCCAGTATGGAATTTTTTTCGTGTTATCTGCCGCCAACACAGAGGAATAATTATGAGTTTCCATAAATAACATCAATGTAAACATTTTGAGCAGAAAGCCTGTTTCCTCAGCTAGGTGGTGTGGAGGAACTGGAAAAAAAAAAAAGTCTTATTCTTTCAGAGCAAATTGATGCTCAGCATTCAAATGGGTAAACTGGTTGCAATATTTGAGTTTCAGATAGGCAAGACAGTTCTTTCTCACTTCAGTGTCACGCTGGCACAGCGTTATTGCTTCTTATGGGATGAAAATCTCTCGCTTGTGTGTGATCCTGTGTCTCCGAGTTGCTTATATTTGGGTTAGCGCGGCGACGCCCGTCTCTTTGTCGCGCCGCTAAATCACATCAGATCGGGGCTTCTTTGTTCTCCCCTCCATTTTGTCTCAGACGGTGAAATCCCTCAACTGCGATTGCACTGCCGTTGAACCCGTAATTGAGCCGATTTGAAACGCGCCTCTGCTGCTGAGTCTGTTGTTCAGAGTGGGTTCTTGCTCGGCCCGTGAGTAGGCAGTGCCGAGGGACGGTTGGCACTTGCGCTCTGAAGAGTACAGGTGTGCTTCTCAGGGCCAGTTCAGCGCTGTTCTACCTGCTGTTGTGCAGTGTGCTCAACCTGCAGCATTCAATTAATGGGAAGTATGCGATTTTCCTTCTACGGCACCTGGGGTAAGGGAAAGAAGAAGAAGAAGAAGAAACAATAGTCCATAACTTTATCCCGGGTAACGTAGAGCCAAAAACATAAAACTCTTATTAATATAATTATTACTTTTCTTATCATGGCCAAGGATAAGGTGATAATGGAAATAACAGGAA
Source organism: Anguilla anguilla (assembly GCF_013347855.1). Taxonomy (NCBI): domain Eukaryota; kingdom Metazoa; phylum Chordata; class Actinopteri; order Anguilliformes; family Anguillidae; genus Anguilla; species Anguilla anguilla. The sequence continues at coordinate 5,205,633 of NC_049207.1, forward strand.
GAAGACGACACCATATCCATAACCAAATGGGAATAGCCATACTTTTGTCATTTTGTGCTCGTTGAATGATTAGTTCTTAATTAGTTCTTCTAATCAAACATTAGCCTAATCCTTCATTTTGCTTGAACACGTGGACCCCGTGAGGGTTGTGAACGCCTTCTGTTATTGTCTAATTCTGAGATGATTGCTATTTTGCGTTCGCAATTTCAGCTCGCATTCTGGCCCCATAACCGTTATCCTACTGATTACAGCCACTGCATTACTGGTGTCTTGATTAGAATCTTTGAAGCCATCGTGTCTCCAAACATTTATTATCAGAGTTGGTGTGGCTGTCCTCTAATACAGATGCTCTTGACTTATACGCACAGCACCGCAGGTTCTTAAGCGTCCTTAAATACGGCCATTTGGAGGCTGTAATTACACATGGAGATAATGGCATTAGCAGGTGACATCGGAACTAGTCGTTCTGTAAAAGAAAAACACTGTTTTCTCAATGTCCCTGTTGGTAATCAGCCACAGACAGGGGTGACGGTGACAAGCTTCTTTCTTCATAAATGAAAGCTTCCCCTGGGGAAGCCCCTTTCTATTGCCGTTATTCTATTATAAAAACATATCATGTCCCTGCAATGATTAACACAGACACCATCAAGCGGCAAACGGCCCTCAACGTGGCGTTCAGTACCTCTCGCTGTTAGAGCACTTCATTAAGAAATATTGTTTTGCATATCTTCTGTATTCAACTGGGGTTTTGAAGAAAATTTTAAAAATGCACTCGATAAACAAAAGCAAAGTGAAACTGCGGCATTATTTCAGGTTATTTTCCCTCCCCTGACATTGCAGCCGTTCACTTCGCGGTGGCTGCTAATACGGAGGTATTAAGTCATTATCTCCTCGGCCTAAGAGAAGGAACACTGCCCGGTTATTGATCATTAGGACTCCTGCGGAGGTGTGATTGGCCGTAGTTATTGTTCTGTGGAGTAAGGAGGGCTTCTGGGAGCTTGTGGGGGAATGAATTGTGTGCATTGGGGCTCGCAGAAAATGAACAGAAAATGTTTTAAATTGCCTACTTTCAAATTACAGCTTCATCAAGGGCTCATACGTCTAGGTGCCTTCTTCAAAGATTTTTTTCTTTGTGTTTGTTATTCAAAAACCTCTATAGATTTTCTGCATGGCCGGCTGGCTCTTTAGCGGACCCAAACTTTTAATGTAAAATAACAGCGCGTTTCATTATATTCTGGCTCTCCTGGGTCCCTTCTTAATGTAAGAGATACATATACTCTGCTGATCACAATCGCTTCTTCTCTAGAAGGAGACTCTTGCCGGTTGTTCTCTTGCTTTGATGGCTTTGATAGCTAAATCCTACCCTTGCTGTTATAGTGCAGTACCTGAAGGCTTTCAGAAGCATCAAGGCAGCAAGGTACAGGACTGGCAAATAGGTTTTCAGGATTCCCTTGACTGAGCAGTATCAAGTTTTGCCATAATAGTGTCACTCCCTGGCAAATATACTGTACAGCTGGCAGGGAAGCTAATCTCATTGGTCATGTTGCTGCAAAAGACATGTTGATTGGTCCTGCATTTTTCTATCTAGCGTATCCTGTAAAGCAGGCAAAAAAACTACTGTTATCAGGGCGGAGAGAAAAGAATAGACCACACATCAGCAATTATTATCCATGTACCATTAATTAGTAGTTCCTTCATTTCCATTTATATTTAATATGGTTTATCTTTGTAACCCTCACTGTTATTTATAAGGAATCGTAGTAAGTCATTTCATGAAGGTGAACATGCAAGAGATCTCTACATAAACAGACACATCTGACTTTTCAGCATATGCACAGAGAATGGACTACAACTGCAATGAGCTGAGAAGTCTTCACCGACTTCACCGACACCAAAGTCTTCATCTTCACCGATATCTGACTGAGGCACTTTCATGACTAGTAAAGACTTGGTAAACTTCAAAAGAATAAAATGTACACACACTTCACTCGCTTAAATTTCTACAATGTTTACATTTACATGTATTTACTTAACAGTTAGCGGACACTCCAAATCCACAACGTATATTTCCAGATGCTGTTCATTGATACACCTGGATATTTGCTGAAGCAGAGCGGGTTCAGTGCCTCGCCCAAGGGTACGACCACAGTCCCCCCCCCCCCCCCCCTAGGGATTTAAATTTATGACCTCTGATTTACAAATGAAGCTCCGCTACACTGCTCCGCCTCCTAATTGCAGTATACTTAACGTTTTCTGGAGCTACGGTTTGACGGGCCCTCCCTCCCCGATTCAGCCTCCCACGCCTGACGCCACAGAAAAACAATGCAGAGATCTGGAGGCAGTTTATTGAGCGCTGTGATTACCCCTCTCGCGTCAGTTGAGAAGCATTATCATTTCTGGAGACTGTCGCGGGACAATAAATGCGATTGTCTGTGACTGAAGTGAACCGATTCTTAACTTTGTCTCTTTGGCAACGCTTCAGATCTGTGAGCATGTTGCCAAAATGTGACTACCCACCAGTCGCTCATCACTAGGGGTACTGTTTTCTCCAAAGCGGTTTTATCACCTGCGTTTCAGTGATCCCTCAGCATGAGGTAGTCGAAACATTTCGGCAATTATCACTTCACACCTCCCCAGTCAATTGCCACTTGATGATTGACAGGAGTGTCTCCTAAAACTGTCATGTGTTGCATTCACTGTGTTTATAAGAATGACAGATGTTGTGGTGGTAGCATATTGTTATGGTGTTGGGCTTTACCACTGTTTATTTATTTATTTATTTTTTATTTGTGGGAAGTAGCCTACACACATAAAAAGTGCACAAAACTTTAAACTAAAAGGCTATTTCCCATAGTAATTGGTTTGCAAAAGGGGTAGGCTAACCAGTTATATGAAAATTGATTGAATATTATTATTTGCGATAACTTTGTGATTAAAAAAATATACATCGTCAGTTTTTAACGGTACCCTTTGTCGTTGCTTGATGATGCTTAATGTAAACAGCCATAACTTTCTGCAAGTGATAGAATTTGTTGTCGTTTTGCTTCCGGTAAAAAAAAAATTATTTTTTTTAAATCTGAATTTTTACACCTCTGTCCCAGAACTCCCTCAGGGCGTTTGCACTGTGAATTTCTTGTGCAAATAATTTGTGAGTTTGGGAAGAGCAGTTCCTGTCAAATCCTGGCATCGAGTCCAAAGGGAGTTTTCTGAAGTCAAGTGTGCGGACTTGCTTCTGGTCAAAAACCTCGACAGCCTCAAGAAATTTGTGTACCGGCTAGGGATGTGCCAGGAGACTCCTGGAATTGGCGTCCTGGAATGCAATAAATTCAATCCGGGTGGTTTTTTTGTTTGTTATTAGAGAATAAATGTTGAGATAAGCATGATTATAGTTCGGGTCTCTTATTTTGATTAAGCCAATGGAGTCCTGTTCTTTGTCAATCACAAAATGCAACACATATTTCAGTTAGGAGTATCTAATTGGTTAGATAGACGAGTCCTGTTATGATTCAATCCAAACAGAAGTGCTGATGTGCCACCCTCTCCCTCTCCAGGCTAATTATATATGGGCTGTATTGTAACGGGAACTTGAAAATACTTGATTTCTCTGAATAAGATGGGGAGACTGATGTGCATGTAAATATGGGTGATGATTACGTGCTTATTGAGGTGTCCACTTTTTCTGATGGAGTGTTTCATTTAAAAACGCATCAGTCAAATCACAGATGACAGCTATCCGCTGCTCAAAGCTCTCTTGTGTCTCGCTCACAGACGATCGTTAATCAAGACCATTGTTGAAGTTTTCATAGTGAACGTTGATCTATGATGGTTTTGTGTGCATATGAATAAATCGCAAGACGGTGCAGAATATTTATTTCGTCTGTCTGTGCGTGTTCAGTGTACCGCGTGGATAATGGTGCACTCGGTTACTCTAAAAACTTCTTTGTTCAACATTCCAGTCCGTGTCTACTCTTTTTCATTACTCTTCTGTGTTAGGAAAAGGAATTGCTTTTATGAGGGTCAAAATTAACCGCTGATCTGAACAATTAGTCGTGTGATTGTGCCAGTTCGTTGCCTAGGGAATCCTGCAAGGGCATCTATTGTAATGCGAGTTTAAATCCCTGTGGGTCACGTGCTTTAGAAGACGTGGCGATCCTGCCTGCTCATGCTCAGCATAGACTCCTAGTAGGCCGACAATATTTCCTTCAGTTCAGATCTCTCCTCTCAAACATCGTGCCATCCATCCCCTCCCTCTCCTCTCTTCCGTTTTCCTCCTCCTTTTCGAAATCCCAATCGAGACACTTGCTGCGTTCGCTTTTTTGTCCAGAAATGTAGAAATCAAATTGAGACTCATAGAACTGTGGACTGAATCCCTGATCAGTTTAAATCCAGTCTGATGTGATATAGTGTGGAAAATGGCCTGAAGATTTTAATAATGTTGTCAGCCTGTTTTCAGCCCAGGTTTTAGTGGGGAAATATTACATCTTTGATGGCTTTGTGCATCTATCTTGGTTTGTATGACGTGTCATAGAAACTGATGTAAAGGGCACAGGATACTGGAACACCAGTCTCCTTTGTTAAAACTTAGTACTGTGTGCTGTACCGACTGACAGGGGAAGCACATGCCGTTGAACATGGGGTGAACTGACATCTTGTGTGGATCAGCTTGTTGAATTTTAAAATCAAAAGATGGTGCTTCAGAAGTGCACTTATCCAAGATTGTGGACTTTACACTTTACAATTACCGGTCTTTCCCTGCAGTATTGATTGTGAATTTTCATCATCAGAATTCCTGAGGCAGGTTTAAATAGCAGCAGGGAATTCTGAGCCGAAACAGGAAGTGACACAGAGTGCATACATTCGCATACAGTATGATAAATGCTCTCTGCCGGTTAGTGTTTGGGTACTTAATGATTGTTTCTAACACAATCAACTCTGACAGGTTGTTTAAATTGGGATGGATCAGCAATCAGTGAGAATGAGTTGGTTATGGATGACAAGACGATAATGCTCATGTTCCTGCTGTACCATTTCAGTTGATTATTTAAATTGACTTTTGAGTGAATTATTCTTCTTATATTAGTAGAAAATAATATCATTTCCCCAATTTCTGGAGTGCATCATATAGTCTAGCTTATAGTAGTGGCCTTCTTTGCTTATCTTCAACAAGAGTATGAGTAATTTTGGGTGCTGTTGTCTTGGACAGAGCCACAACAGAATGGTTTAAGAAGCCAGGATCTCGCTGTTCCACAAAAAAAGGAAATTCAACCTTTCCAACCGCTAGTCCTTCTCTTATTCTCTTTTAGATATGAATATTAATGAATTTAGGGTTTTGTGAGTTTCCTAAAAGGGCACATTTCAATAATAAACCAGCTGCGCAAACTTTGTTCCTCCTCAGAAAGAGAGAAGGAAAGAAAGAAAGAAAGAAAGAAAGAAAGAAATAAAGAAAGAGAAAGACCTGTGGCGTTGGCCGACCCTTCGCCACAATCGGAATTTCAATTACCCACATGCGGCGCGCGCTTTCGTTTGAGTTCCCTCCCTGGCTTTCAAGAGCGTGCGGTCTCCAGTCCAGAGGGGCTGCAGGCTTTTGACGGACAGCTGGCAGTTTTAGGCTGACAGATGGGAAAAGGGGTGAGGTCGTGAAGCCTTTATATGGACGGGGCTATGAATGATGCTGTTTAAAAAAAAATGTTTAAAAAGAAAAAAAGATATATCGCTGTTACATAACGGTCTGCTTTTCAGACACAAGTCCTTGGAAGTGTGATGCTGGCTTTTAGCCTGATCTCTTGAAGGTTAAGTACCAGGGTGTGTGTGTGTGTGTGTGTGTGTGTGCAGATATTGTTAATTCTCTTTGAGCCAAATTTATGCATCAGTGCTCCAGGTGTCGAACTGATTGATTTTCCCCCCCCTCCTCTTCTCATTGTTGTGTCCTGGTTTACCTTTACCTTTGTTCAAATCCTTATTTCTCTCTCTCTCTCTCTCTCTCTCTCTCTATTTAAAGGTCACTCCATCTCCCTATTTGCCCTCTTTCTGTTCTGCAGACTGACTCTGTTAAGCAGAAAACTCACTCATCACCTTGTAAGGGCTTCTTTTCCCTCTTAGGGACTGAGCGTAATGGTGTAGTTAGCACGCGCTGCTCTGAATTTGTGTTTTCGAGCTCAAAAGGCACCGATCCTGATTTGGCGCAGTCGTCATCCAGCTGTGTGAATGGGTACTAAAATGTAAGTTAGTGAATGGTTCACTAAACCCCAGTTGATTATGAAACGTCTTTCACTGAATTGAATCAGATGAGGCCGTATTTCGACAGGTCAGTATTGGATGCGACATGAGTCAGATTTGACAGTCATTATGCCATCATCGGGTTGATTGAAATTTCATTTTTCATTTTCCTTTTGACATTTGAGCAAATGTCAATGTGACAACAATATATGTGATTAACCTAATCAGTATGTGGCATTGAATGTCTACCCCCTTTAAAGATTTTAAAACAAAGTAAAAAAAAAAAAAAAAATTAAATAAATTTCAGTTTTGTAAGCTTTATGGGCAAATCCTGCTTTACATCAAAATAGCATTTTAACAAGGTGTTTGTTTTTCTTAATTAGGAGCTTTTCGTGTTTATTCACCCTCTTAAGCCACAGTATATCAGAAATAGCTATAGTTAGCTGTCCAGCAGACCCTGACCAGGATCAGCAGGTATAGATAATGAATGGATGGATAGCTGTCCAGCAGGAGATGTTTTTGTAGACAACCTAGATGTGCGCTGTGTGGTAAGGTCGTCAGGGAAGACGGCAGGAGTCGATGCTGAAATGTGGCGAATGTTGCCGAGAGTTCGCGGAGGAGGAATATAATGGCGGAACATTTTCCTTAGAATGCTCGCCATTCACACGTCAGTAATCCCCATTCATTCGGTCATTAGCCATTCAGCCGGTTCATTCATCTCGTTCTCCGATTCATTCACGCGCTCAGTTCATTCTCGAGGCTGCGCTGCGTTTCCCCGGTGACGCAGCCAGCCGCCCTCTCCAGTTGCTGGTTTTTCGTTTTTTTTTTTTTTTTTTTTTAGCCCCATGGCACGCTTTAAAGACTGTAAGGCAGAAAGCGCGGCTGATAAGCAAACGCCCATTTCCTCTTTTTTTTGTTAATTACATTTCTGTCACCCAGTCATTATGCAGTTATCTGTTGTGAAGTTCTGCGAGTTCGAAATGAAAGAATTAAAGCCCGAGTGAGACGAGGAGGTAATTAAGTCTCTGTAGCGTAGCATGACAGAGCCCCAACAACAATTAGACCGCGTCAGCGCTTGGATGCCGGTGGGAGGAGGATATGGTTATAAACTGTGTCGCGCTTTAGCGCTCTGCGTGCTCCCCGGTCCTTCCTCGGGCCCTGGGTGTGGTCAAGCCACCCACACTGCTCTCTCTCTCTCTCTCTCTCTCTCTCTCTTTATAGCTCTCTCTATAGCTGTCTGTCTCTCTCTCTCCCCCTCTTTCTCTCTCTCTCTATAGCTCTCTCTCTATAGCTGTCTGTCTCTCTCCCCCTCTTTCTCTCTCTCTTTATAGCTCTCTCTCTCCCCCTCTTTCTCTCTCTCTTCGGCGAGTGACGGCACAGGCTGTCACGTCTAATGCCGCTTGGATTAGAGCTTCAGCTATGAGCTTCAGAACTAGCGGGTGACAGATGTGTTTGAGTGAACAAGCCTTGGGTGGAAGCGCATGTTTTGGATAATTTGAGCCCTTCTGCGTTCTCTCTAGACCTGACTGAGGACAGAGTGTTACGATGGGCTTTTCGAAGGGGATAAGGTGTTCTGAATGTGGGAATGGGTGAGACAATTTGGGATTAAACTGGCCTCTTGCTCAGCATAGCAGACCTTCCTCATAACAGTTGATGAGCTGGTTTGCTTTAGTTGTGATGTCTAACTTCTCATGTTCAGATTTCAGGAATGAATTAGAATACAAAAAAAGTAACATTCCACACTAATATCCAGCCTCTTTGGTGTGATTGACAGTTTTGGAGCTATTGCTGTGTGGAACTTTCTTGATGATATAAACAAACTACATACAGTACTTTAGTAAATGATCCGGTTGCCACCTCTCTGGTGTAAACATTGCACTACACAGACTATTTCTACTAGAGATTTCCCTTATTAAAGTTATTATTAGTATAATAATAATAATAATAATAATGTATTTTGCATTTAGATCGAAACTTTGCTACAATGTGCAACAAAAGTAAATAAATTGGAAGAGCCCAGTTTACCACTTGCAGTTCTTTTTCCTTTGGTGTCACATCACATTATGAGAACACTGCAGGGTGGACTAGCTTGAATTCAATAATCCCTATGATTTCTGAATAATGAATACCAAATAACGATGCTTATAGTTTCCGATGTAGATTCCTGCAGAATAAAAACATTAAATATTCATAGAATGCACATTTTTTTTTCTTTTTATTTCAGCAGAATAAATGTACTAATTAACCAGCAACAGAATGTGAAATGTTTAATGTAGGCCATGCTTCAAAGGTTCAGTCTTTGGCCAAGTTGGCAGTGTGGAAGCATAGCTTTCATTATACAACTGAGATCTAGCCTGATGGGTTAATTTTATATTTAATTTTATATTTCGTTTGAGTGGACTGCAGCTCAATGTGGCTGAGATATTCAGCTGCAGTCACACATTGTAGTTCGTACATTATAAATGCTTATTATTATATATATATATATATATATATATATAATATATATTCACTGTACAGTTTTATTACTATAATATTTACTTTTAGCCTGCTTTAAAAACAAGCGTAGCTTCATTCATTGATATTATGCTAATACAATGTGCCTCTAGCATATTTTATGAATAATTCCACTAATGCATTTTTCCCACAAATTCGCTTGTTCCATTCATTAGAATTTCTGCTCTTCTCACAAACACACCACTTGGCACGGAGAAGGAAACGCGCCGGCACAGATGATATTCTTTCGAGCCGAGTTCGTGCCGGTAATGAGAAATAATGGCCTGTCCAAACGGCGCACAATGGAGAGCGCTGGAAATGACAGCGCGCGATCAATATGCGGTCTTTATAAATCCTTCAAGAACCCCGCGACTCCTGCCGAGATGCTGACTGTTGGAAAGCGCGGGTCCCAGTGCCCGTTTTTATTTTTTAGCCGCCCTGCTGTTTCGGCTTAATCGCGCCTCCTGCCTGAGGACTCCAAATCGCAGTCTGCGTTCAACCGAGCGCCCGCCACGCGACCGGTCTTTAGCTCAGTTTCTCTCCGTTTCGTGTCACGCGCTTGTTCTCGGTCCCCGCTTCGGCTAAAACGAGCCCCGCTGCTTAATAGCGATGAGAGGACGCGTGAGCTAATGACCAGACGCTTGGTAGGAGGGGAGATGGTGTTGGATATGTACATGTCCTTGGGGAACCGGGAGGTGCTGGGTGGCGTCAGTGTAGTATAATGGGTAAGGAGCTAGTCTTTTCCCCTAAAGGTTACAGGTTCAGTTCCCTGGTTGGACACTGCCATTGTACCCTTGAGCAAGGTACTTAACCTGCATTGCTTCTTTATATATCCAGCTGTATAAATGAATGGTATGTAAAAAGTTGTGTAAGTCAACGATGAGGGTGAGAGCGTCTATTTAATGTCTGTAATGTAATCGGTGATTTTTGCTAATGTGAGATAGATTGTGCTGTATCAGAGGGAGATACCAAACTGGCTTGAGTCATAGTGGCTAGACGCCTGAGCATGAAGCAGTGATCTTCATCGTCAGGCAGCTCTCTGCTTCCTCCTCAGCAGAACTGATGGAATGGCGAGACTAACGGGAGGATGTGATCTCACCTGCCCTCTTCCTCCCCCGCGTGTGGGTCTCGCACAGCGCAGGCAGCCAATGGCCAGTCAGTCTACTCCCACCCGTCCAATCCCTGTGAGATAGCCCCAGCTCCGAGCCGGACTGGTCTAAACGTCATTACACTGAACGACAGACCCAAACATATGACACAGTTCTGTGCTTATGTATTCACGGGGTGCATTTAAATGTGATCAATCCCCCCTGTATCACTGGTCATTATTACAACATTATCACAGCATGAGAAAACACTGACATACTTTCACTGTTTACCCGGGAGACCCCCCCCCTCTCATTAAGAGTAAAGATTCTGAAAGTAACTGAAAGCTTTTGTTGTTTTTATGGTTATTATTATTATTATTATTATTTTAAAATCCATTTCCAGCCCCAGAAAGAAATGTAATGTTAACAAATGAGTTTCTCGCCTTTGTTCTCTATTCAGCTTCCCTCTAAGGAACTGGGAGGGAGGGGGTGAGGAACGAGAAACCTATTTTGGTTGAGGAAACACCGAACACTGTTTGTTACTGCTGTCTCATTTCCCTCGCCTCGTCATTATTGGGGCATGGCGAGTCACCATAGGCGTAATTCATATTGTCATTATATGATATAAGGAACATAAGACAAACTGATGTAGGGATATGCAATCAGAAATATGAATGTGTTTACTTTTGGTGTTACGTAACGCATATTTCACTGAATAGCTCATTAATGTGAAATAATTTAGCCCTCCCTTTAAAAAAACTGCATTGAAACTGAGTTTCAGATTTGACAGAGTTATTTTACGCACAGGTCTAGAATGTGTGTCGTGTTCACATTTTTCCTGTTTGATGATGAGGTACATGACCTTCTTTTAGCAATTCCGAGTATGTTCTCAATAATTTCTTGTTTCCTTCTTTCATCTGATAATAGATCTTGCTCATCATTTAATGTGGAATTTCCTGAATTTTAAGCAGACAATGATCAAACTGAAAATATTTATTTATTTTTTGATACAGCCTTCATTTAAACCTGTAACATTTACACTACAGCGGTACAGGAGGGTACAGAATTGCTTGGGAATATGCGGTGTCATATTGCTTGAATGGAGATGGTACTATATGATGTTTAAATTCCTCATGTGCTGCGTTATGGACATCATGGTACTGTATGTTCTAGAACCAATACATATGGAGTTCCGGAAGGTTTGTGTCCCTGTGCCGGCTATGTCTCCTCTGGGTCACTTCTCCCTTTACGCCCTCCTGGACCAGCAGGAGGAGGATCAGCCACTGCTCTTCGTGTTGCCAACTGGAGCGTGCCCTGCCTGCTGTCCCACACCGGTGACCCCCACCCCCCCCCCCCCCCCGGCACACTAACGCCACCTCGGTGGATTGGGTATGCACCGGGCCGAGGCTGAGGGGACACCTTATGGGCGACTCTGATCCGAAATAAATCCCTGGGAGTGCGCGGTTGGACATAACCTCCAGAAGGGCCCTCAGGCTGTGGGGGGGGATGATGGCCTGTCAGCTTCTGCTGCGTGGGTTTGTTTTGTCTTCCTTGGGACGCTGGATTTAATGCACTGTTCAAGTCAGACGCACACATGCTGAACGAGAGTTACTAGACTAGTCATCTTCTGCCAGAAAGGAGCAGCTTTAAGAGTCTCTGGTTCCTTTTCGCACAGTTCGTACTTCATCTGCTCATTCGGTGTGGATCCCAAGGTAGGGAGAAGCAGTTCATGGATCGGACCCAGAATTGAAACTTTTAATTTAGCGGTAATGTTCGAGAGCAAATGAGCTTCCTGTTCCCCCATTATTATGAATTGATATCAGGCCAGGAATGGATGTGAAAGGAGCAAGATTAGCAAAAAACATTTCTTCAAAGAAATGGCGGTGGCATTTTTAGCCCTTTGTGGTCAACGTTGTTCTTTTGACCTTTGACCTTGTCGTACCGTGACCTCCGAGGCGCATTAGAGCGGTTTGCAGCTGAACGTGACGTGGTTAAGGGGAGGATCAGCACCTCCAAGTCTCGAAGCCGTGGTCCTCTCCTGGGAGACGATGGCCTGTCCCCTACAGGTGAGGGGGGAGCAGCTCTAGGGCAAAAAACAAAAAGATCACAAAGTGCTTCAACTGTTGCTGTTTGCACATTTGCATTTGTGCCGGAGTCGCTTCGTACGTTAGCTTTGCCAAGGGAGAGTGTCCACGGACCAGGCCCCCAGATTATAATCATCAGTGCCATCTGGAGGTGCGGGGTCTCATAACGATTTGTTTTTGGAGTGGGAAAATGTGCGATAGCACTGCAGCATGGGTAGCTATTTGTGTGCTGTTACCCTTTTCTTTCACCTCTCCATCCCATTCTCTTTTTTTCCACACATTTTACCCCCTTGACGCAAAAATGACGCCATTATCGCTGGAAAGCCGCAGAGTCACAGTTATCGCGTGAACACGTAGCCGGAAAGTTTGGCCCCACTGACCTTTGACCCTTGACCTCATTCATTCGTATTATGTTATGTAAGGTAATAGAAATCTTTTTCTTCTTCTGTCACACCTTTCCCAGCTCCAGGGGACATAGAGAGAAAAAATTGCTACGAGACCTCCAGATGGTGCTGGCTGACCCGCGTAGCCGAAAGGGCTGAAAGGAAAATGATTATTTTTCAGGTGTCCTGGTTTCTGTCCTGAAGCCCCAGGAGAGGGAGAAACTGGGTAGATTTGGCCGCAACGGCGTCTTTAGCGCTCCCTTAAGACTAAATTGATTATTAATGCTCTCTGTACATGAAAGCGGCCTTGTGGTTCCAGTGCTCCTAAGGTTCAGAAGAGGAGGGGGTATGAGAACAGATACCGACTTTTCAGAAGAGTGGGGGGGAGGATAGCAGATACCGACTCTTGGACTGAAATTATCTCGGCAAAGTGCAGCTGTGCCAAAATTCGGCGAGCGCGTACTGTGGCGCACAAAATTGCGCTCGTCCATTTACACAGACTTTAGAGAGCGAGCAAACACAAAGCGTCTGTGTGTGCACGTGTACGTGTGTACGTGTGTGTGTGTGTGTGTGTGGGGGGTGGTGACTGAGTGACTGAAAGCATTTTATATTTTTACTGTTGAATATATTGTGCTGTTAATTTAACTTTATTCTTTTCTTATTGTTTATTTCAGTAATGCCCGTTACATTCTGGTGTACATCACTTCAGTGTTCCCATATTTTTAGCAGGAAGGACGGGCATCAGAATTGATGTTAATGGTAATTTGGGCTGCCCTAAGCCCCGCCCCCTGACTGGCATTATTGACAGCATGTGTCCGCTGGCCAGGCACAGGGAAAAAGCAGTGAATCAGAAAATCTGCAGCGTCAGCTCGCAAGTGAAGGCGTGACTGTTCTTCACTGGCCTCACCGTAACTGTAAAGAGATTCGTTTGACGGACCATGTCCACCAATGTCCTCCTTTTCCCCCAACCCTACCCAGCCCACCCCCCCCGCCCCCCCACAAATGTCCTCTATTTACCCTCATCAACCCACCCCCCCTCCCTGACCACCTCCCGCCCTCCTGTGCACAGAAAAGAGACGGCAGCATTTACAAGTCTTTACGTTCGCCTTCATGTTCTTCAGTCAAATCTTTCACAGGCACAAGTTTGAATAAGGACAATCGTGCACTCTTCCACATTGTGAGCACCTCCCAGTTGCTGGACTGAAACAAATGTGTGCTTAAAGAGAGCAGATCTGTCAGTGTGACACACCGGGGGGGTGGGGTGGGTGCGTGGGGGTTGGGGGGTTGGGGGGGTGAAGCTATATTCACGATACGGAAAGCACACAAGAAAAGAGCTGCAAAAGCCACCCGGTAATTCAACACCGGTTGGAAGTAATTGGTTCTATGATAGAACTCCCATCTCAGGGCTCAGTAGGAGGGGCCTGCGCACAGCTGTGTCCACCAGTTAGCGTGGCGTTATTGAGACAAAGCTGGCCACAATTTTGCCCGAGAGAAACGATTTAAAACATCTGAGATGGGGAGTACTGCAAAAAAGGTATTCATTTAAAAAACAAAAAAAAAAGATACAAAAGGAAATGGCTTGCTTTCACAGAAGAAGCATCAACCCGGCTTCTTGCAAAATGGCCACCCTCCTGCTTCTCGCACACCTGCTCTTAAGACATGTTAACTTCAGTCACCAGCTGGTGTGCAATTATCCTTAATCAGTCAAACGCTGAGACTATCAACACTCTAAGGGGGACTGAAATTATGACAATGGCCGTGTCTGAATCCGTGCAGATGCCTGCTATTGAGTATACGTGGTGCGTACAACTTGTGTACAGCTTGCGTACTCATTAGCAGGCAAATGTGCTAATTCGGTTAATGTGTTAAACAAAATGGACGTCCCCTTGCAACATTTCAGTCATGAAACGAATTTATACAGAAGAGCCCTTCATCGTTGCGGTTATGTTGATAGCTTTGCCTTTAAATACACAGTGTTGAGGCTTTTCTTTGGGTGGTTGTGTGTGCTGGAAACTGCTCTGGGTGATTTACAGCTGTTTTGGTCTGCATAATAATGCCCAGTAATGCGAGTCAGACCCTGCGTTCAGAACATATCTGACTTAGCAGAGAACACACAGCTTTCCAGCATATTCTTTTTTTTCCAGTTATGAGGTGAAAGAATTCAACATTTGTCCATGAACGGGTAACAGTCAAAGGTAAAGACTATTTTTGATTGAATATAGGCACCAGAATTTAATCGCTTGAATGTGGGCATCAAGGAAACCATATACACACACACATGCACACACACACACACATGCACACACACAGAAACACATGCAGACACGCACGCACGCACACAAATGTAGACGCACACACACACACACGCAGAAACACACACGCACACACGTATGCTGGTTCTCTCTCTGGTGATGCATGGAGCAATTTCTCAGGTTGTTTATCTTCCCTCCTGGAGAATGGAGCAGGATGTGTGTCCTATTCTCTGCTTCATGGATTTAAGGTCAATACCATGTTATGGGAACCTGTAGGCCTATGTCTTTGGAAACCCACTGAAGGGGAAACATTGCACGTACTATAAAGGTACTGGAAACAATGCATTACCAAATAAACAGAGTGTAAAATGAGCAAAAAAACATAGAGCATTTCACATTTAATATCTTTTTTACTGGGTACTGTGGCTATTCAGGCTCAGGAGTGCCAGTGCCCTAGCAGATTAGACCCTGCAGCTTCCTGTTCGTCTTAACTGAACTTTCTGTTGACCAATGTGCCGGTCTGCTGTAGTGGCCAGAGGGAAATACTTGCAGTGTTCCGACAGCAGGGGGCAGCAGTATAGTGTGAGGAGCACTGCGCTGCCTTTCGTGGTCTGACAGCATGCTGATTATTTACAATTTCTCCTGACATGGCAGTGGTGACATTAATGTCATGGAGCTTCATGGCTGTTTAATTTGCATTGTGGGAAATGGAGTAGGTTTCCTCCCCTCACACTTAATGCCCTGTGAACCAGTCAACGCGCCACCTCACCCTGTCAGTCACACAGTCTGTCCTTAGGGTTGCTTAGCAAGACGTAGTGAAACCAATTTGAATCACTCTTTTGAAAATGAGTTTTGCCACTGGCCTTCCTTTCTTTTTTTTTTTTTTTCTTTTTTTTTGTGAGCCTTTGGGATTGGAATATTTCCACACCACTCAGCTTGTGTGTGCCATTTGCTTGATTGACAAGAGCCTCTCCAAGCCCGGACTGGAGTCAGCCTGATTAAGATTGGTATAGATTGTACAAAGGACAAGCAAGCTGTTATTCTTAACGCAGAACAGCTGTTCATTTGGTTTCTGCCTGTGTATTTTAATTATGCCTTACAAGCTGTACTTTTTTCTGGTTGCTAATGCTTTCCTTTTTAAAAAAATAAAGCGCATGACTAATATTCATTTTTTTGTAGCCAAATTATTACTTCAAGCATAAATCGCCTATGGATGTACCCCTGAATCATAGAGTTTATCTGATGGTAAATTGGCTTGTTGGATAGTTACCTGACCGTAAACTAGATGTCCATTGATGAAGATGAATATCAAGATACTTATCCAGACATAATAGTTTTATACATGCAATGTTGAAAAATGTGTGTGTTTTGCAGTGTTTGTACACAATGTCAAAGAGGATACTTTAACTTTATTCAGCCCTAACTTCCCAATATCGGTTAATGTTTGAAAACTGCAGAGATTAGGAGCACTTTCTGCTGTTAAAGTGGTATAAAAGGCACATTTATTCCCTATATGAGCATGCTTGTAGGAATGGAGATATCAGATTTTAAAAACTACAAGAGCCTGTATCCTCTCATTCTGAGTGTTTCTGTATGTCTCATGTTTAATATATTGTATGTCCCATGTATTCTGCACATTCCTTATATATATATATATATATATATGAATTATTCACTCTGTTGCATAAAGCAGAGGTTGAGCCTAGCTGCTTGTAATTCATTGTGTGTGTGTGTTTGCGTGTGTACATGGGGGGGCGGGGGGGGGGAGTGCTGCATGTGTTCGCGTGCGCTGATAGAGATTTTCTGGGCCAGTTCCAATGTCCAATATTTTCTCATCAATACGGCTGTCTGCCAGTACCAGTGCTGGTGAGAATATTTAATGGGATTGCAAATTTGGTACATTTTTATGTTCTTAAATGAATTATTATCTTATTTAACCTGATTAATACATTAGTTTTGGACATTCTGTTATTCTCAGACTTCAGATTTCAAACAGATACAAAAATAATTTATCTAGAAGTCTCGATTGTGCAGTACAGTACAGCAGTGTAAAAAGGATGAAGGAGAACGCTTTGGAATTCAAAAGGTTATGTTTTTTTTTTTATATAGATGCAAAAGCCCTAATTGCACAGAACATAATGATTCGGTTTATACTTATAGACTTCCCAGTTTACAGGGGTCCACACACAAAACAAAGGCAAAGTAAACGGTTTTAAAATTGCTTACAGTGTGCATAGCATTGCTTTGAATACATTGGTGCTTCCCATCAAATCCTCTTCCTGGTTGTAGTTGTTTGGGAATGGAAGCGCCCTTTATGCCACTTCAACAGCAGGAAGTGCTCCTAATCTGGTCTGCAGTCTGGAAGCATTATCCGAGATCAGGGCCGTCAGCATTGTATTTCTTTCCTGAGGAGTTGGGAATGTGATAGAGGTCGGAGTTTTCCAGACTCCTGTCTTTGGTTTCCGTGAGAACGGGAGTGACATGGAGCCGGCTTTCCTCTCAGGGAAGTTTGGGGGGACGTAGCCTCCCTCTGTCCATTTGAGTGGACTGTGGCGCGAGCGTCGTGTTGTCAATAAAGTTTGGAAACCTAGTCCAGCCGAGCGAACCCGGATATCGGAGCCTCCTTTTTCCGTTTCCTCATCCGAGCCCTGTGAATTCCGGTTGAAGTGAAAAGCATGGCGCATCCTCAAAAACATGCAAATGTGGTCAAAGGCCGACCAGAACACTTCTTATATAACCGCCCAGCTCATCAGTGGTACAGTCTGCACCCCTTGTACAGCATATTCTCCAATACATTTCAGCAGAGCCGGTCCTAGACGTGAGCAGAACCCAATTACTGTACAAACTGTAAAATCCGATGTGCAATTTTATTTGACCCATTTTTACATCCTCTGCATTATTATCAATACAGGATCCTGGCAATACACTAAAAAAAAAACCTCTTCAGGGCTTATATGTATTGACTTGTCTCGGTAAACCTAGAAGACCATCAATCTTTCTGTTCTTGACAAGAACATACTGTACACAACCTGAAAAGCAGAGTGTAAATCTCAGAAAAATCAATATTTCATATTGTGAATAGAGCCATTGTTTATTTAGAACATACAGTACATTCCACACTGAAATAATGCTTCATTTCTTTTTGTCCCTTTCTTCCCTCCTTCTTTCCATCATTTTGGCTATTTTTTAAAATATCAAACCCTCTTTATTTTCATAATTTTCCCCTCAATCTCTATTTTTGTGTATTGGCATATAAACTGCACGCCCAACCTCCTCTCCTCTTTGTAACAATAAAATCCTTCCATTCCTCGCACTTTTTCCCCTTCAATCTGTTGCTTTTTCCCCCTCCTTTCCCCCTCCATCCCTCCTGTATCTGTAATCTGCTTTTTATCAATACTAACTCATCTCTCACTCCCCCCCCCCCCCCCCCCCCCCCTTCACCCCTCCCAGTGCTGTGATGTGAGAACTCTGAAGTGCAGGCAGACAAACCCCTCTCACAGAGCATGCCTCTGAGCCCGGCATCCAGCAAACATGAGCCATCCGACCAGCAGCGGCAGGAGGAGCTGCAGCGGCAGTGCGCTACCAACGGCAACCAGGGGGACTCCGACAGCTCCAGAGAAGACGCCGTCTACGACTCCGCCGCCGCCGCCGAGAGCCCCCCCGCAGGACCCATGGAGGAGCCCCGGGGCAACGCCGTCGTCATCCGCATAGGGATCCCTGACCTGCAGCAAACCGTGAGCCATTCTGGTCCTCTCTGTCTCTCCGTTTCTCTCTCTCTCTCTCCTGTGTCTCGCACGCGCTCCCTCGCTCTCGCCCGCCTGCTAAAGCACGGCTCTTCATTAGCGCGGCGGCAGCAGCTGAGACTGACAGCTAAAAAGGTGGTCGGCGTTCGTGGCCGGAGATGAGGCGGGGGGGACCCCGAGAGAAAAGAAATGGGGTATCGGGTGGGGAATGGAAGGGGAGTTGTAAGGATGCGTGCCACACAGATTTAAGCCCAGAACCCATTCAGAAGCTGGTTATTATTAACCCTTTGTGTGCTCCAACTTGATGCTTTTCGGCTGAACGGTCTTGGCACTGCAGGAATCTCGGCTGGCGTTTCGGAACAGATGTTTCGGAGGAGTTTTAACGAGAAGTTACACGGCGGGGTAGCAGCAGGCTTCTGACAGCCCGGATTTCTGTGCGCTAATGAGCTTTGTTTTTTTTTTTGTTTTTTTGTTAGTTTTTTTTTCGGTGTCTCCGGTAAAAGCACGGAGCTTTAAAAATGGTCAGATGCTGTTTCGACCTGTCAGTGTGGCCGCTTGAGCAGGGATAGAGAGAAAAAAGAGCGAACGTGAGGGAGATAGATCACGCTATTGGTCTCTTTGGGAAATACATCTTGGGTGGTACTGGGACAATATGTACAGACTGTTATTTCTGAAGTTACTTTTAATGTCTGCGTTTCTGTTTTTTGTTCTGTTCTTTGTATAGCGGCTTTTAAAATTGTTGTTCTCCAGTCTGCAGGCAATTGAATACAGCGATATGAATGATTTATTCCACAACTCAATGCCGTATGCGTTATTGCTTTTAGGTGTACGGTATCATTCATCAGGTATTGCTGTGCCGGTTTTTAATTATTATAATTATTATTATTGTTTGTGGAACGGAAATCATCTCTAATGTAATACTCTGTGTAAAGGCTTTAATGAGCACGAGTGGAAAACCCCCCCGGGAGGCAATCATTACGGCCGCAGCGCATTGTAGTTCTGTGGGACTCCCGGACCGGTCACGTGACGGTGCTACATTAACTTTTCATTGCAACTGTGCCGCCTTCATTTTTTCTGTCGGTCTGTAGTTTTCAGTCGTTTCATGTAAACGGTTCTGCAGCCCCGGTAGACACATCCAACCGATATCTGTATCGAATGTTCCTTCCAAAAAGCTACCCAATTGTACCTACCTCGTGCTGTTTTGTTCAGATATATTGATACGATTATAATCTGGGAGGAAGATGTGAAGCAGGTTCCGTGTATGCCGTCTGAAAGCGCAGACAGTGAAAACCTAGACATAGTATGCTTTTATTTTTTTCCTCCGCTGAACGGATGCATAGTTGCATGCACCGCGAGCGAGCAGTCCCTGCTGACGTACTTAAAAGGATATCCTGAGGGAATTCTCCGTGGATGTCCAGCGGGCAGCTCTCCTCGCCGACCGGTTCGGCACGTCACTGCACGATACGCGTCATGTGTCGTGACTCCCCTACCATCTTTTCCTCCATCAGGGGAGCCTGTGGAAAGGAAGAAGAAAAAAAAACTCGATGGCCAAGTTTCCAATCTTTCTTTTTTTCTTCGTGTAAACTGGGCTTTGAGCGAACACCCCAGCTGTGCCAACAATTCCGTTCTGTTGGCAGATTCTCAAGATAAAAGGGACCTTGCCTATGCACTGTGTTTGGCTACTTCTTCAAGGTTAACTCTCTGGCTATATCTGTTAAGGTTAAGGAAACGGGGCAAGAAATCTACATGTTGCAGATTCAATTGCTCTGTGGACTCGCTGCCAAGAGGCACACAACTTCAGCTCCTTCATTAAGCATCCAGCTGTAAAAATGGATCAAATTTTACAATTGCAGCTGTGTCAGCAAATAAATTATGTAGTTGCAACGAGGTGTTTTTTTTTTTTTTTTTTTTCGTTCTCATGGTTCCTCTTTTTGGGAATTCATGAATCGGTGAAGCACATGCATCTCATGGCAACACTGACTCAGTGGAGCGTCCTACATTTTGTGGATAGTTTTAGTGGCTGTGGGGGCAAATAGTCTGTGCCCAGGTGCATTTGACAGAGCTCCCTCTCTCTCTCTGATTTTGCACAGCATTTTGAAAGACTCACAGTGTCTACAGGCAGTGACTAACCCTATTTGGAGGAGATGAAGTTACTGCTACGTGCAGTATCCATTCCGCTGTGCTTAAGTATCTCTAATGCATGCAGCTGCTGCTGCCAAATTGGTTACCAGCCACAATATGAACTTCATCTATTAAAGGTTCTCAGACATTTTTCCTCCTTGCAGTTTCTCAGAAAACTGGGGAAAAAATCAAAGGCTTGCTGTCCCTCAAAATAATTGCCAAATGCGTTCATCGTCAGTAATGGTTGGAAAAAGACTCTCCTGCTTCCTCAATATGCTCGCTTGGTATAGAAATCCCATAATACTATTGACATTTGGCCAAGTTTTTAGTTTTTTTTTTCAAGTTCTATTTAACAACCAACGGGGTGAAAGTGCAATGGCAAAGGAATGGAAGCTGTGTGTGTGGTGTCTAACATCTGGTGGTTTGACGTTTGGCACTCCAGGGCTCGGTGATGAGCTTGTGTTGCATGTGAAGGCCTCTGCAATGAAACTGCCACCCAGATATCCTGGACAGACCCTGGGGAGGTTTTCAGCCACAGCCATGCGCAGATTAAATGGCGGCAAAGCTCAGTAACATTAAAAGCATGGTCTGCGTCACTTAAATTCCGGTACCCGGCCCTTTAATGGTTTATCCTAAGAGAGACTTTCTTGGAATCACATGACGAAACACACTTTTGCCTGCCTGTTTTGGGACCAACTGCACCTTAAACTGAACTGGGCAATTGCAGGGCCTGCCCACATGAATTAACCCTTTGATGAGCAGGTTTTTTGGAATGTCGTTTCAAAATTCTGGAACTCCATTGCTTTCAACTACCAGTGATGGTTGTTACATCATCAGTAGGATGTTCAGTTAAGAACATTCTAATGACGTACTTGTGATCTTCCACCTTAAAGTGGTTAAAGTGGGTTCATTGTAAATTCGACTACTTTGGTTACAACTTTGACTTGTATGTGAATTCAAGAATTCTCACCCCCCCCCCTTTAATCACAGTTTTCTGTGTCAATTTTTTGAGATTGAACTGAAGGAAGAAATAATCACTTGCAATTATTTGTACAGTAAGTCAAATTTAAGGAGAAAAATACCAGGGCTCCTTGCCCCCTCTTCTGGCAGGCAAGGGTCTTGCATGCCCCTGTGATTGGCTTTAGCTGACAGGTGTCCATCTCCTGTGACACGTCGTGACCGAGGCGCTCGACAGACCGTGCCCCGACCGGAGGACGACCAAACAAGGGATGTGCCTGTCCACGGTCGAGAGAATAACGGACCTAGTGTTTGGGTCTCCGGTATTCGAGTGCATTACATCATCGCCGGAGAGCAAATCCAGTGCTTTCCTCTACCTCTGTGTGTGGACCCTCCAAAATGCCTGGGGTGGGGTTGGTCTTGTTAGCAATGTCTTCCCCCCCCCCCCCCCCCCCCTGACAGGAGGACCGATATGAGTTTGAATGAAGTCGTCAGGTGGGTGAATCCCACTATAATAACAACACCTTGCATTTGTATGGCGCTTTTTAACGCACTCAAAGTCCTGTACTGCCATTTTGCGGCAGCACGTTTACCACACATCGGCTGAGGTGGCGAGGGAGAGAATGGGGGATGATTGGGTGGCAGGTTGAGAGAGCCAGGTTGGGAATTTAACCAGGACACCAGGGGGAAACCCCTGCTCTTTGCGATAAGTATTGTGGGAACTTTAATGACAACAGTGAGCCAGAAGCTCGGTTTTAACTTCTCATCCAGCAGCACAGTGTCCCCATCACTGCACGGGAACATTGGAGTTTATTTGA
Organism: Anguilla anguilla; assembly: GCF_013347855.1. Lineage (NCBI taxonomy): Eukaryota > Metazoa > Chordata > Actinopteri > Anguilliformes > Anguillidae > Anguilla > Anguilla anguilla. The sequence goes on from NC_049207.1 coordinate 5,227,791, forward strand.
CCAGAGGGAGGATTTCGCCCCTACTGGCCCCCCCATATCAATTTCTCTTGGAACAGGGAGTCCAGAATCAAATCTGGACTGTGGCAGTGCTGGCTGTAGCCAGCAACCCATAAACTGGCTGTCACATAACTCAGGGAGGAAAGGTTTCGGTCAGCAAGGAGTTCTCATCCTCATCATATAATAGTGGCTAGACTGTGTGATTGGACAAATCAAAATACATTTTCAGGATATATATTTGAGACATGAAAAGAGCCTGTCTGCCAAAAAGAGACATAGTGTAGCTGATGGGGCAGTAGTTTCTCCCCCTGACCCTAGCCTGCCTCTTTTGCCCTTGAGTCCTAAGCGCCCATTGATTTTTGATGATTAAAAAAAAAATTAAATTTAGTGAATACAGTACAAAGTGGCTGTGTCTTCCTTTCAAAACAAAGGCAAATAGAAACTGTCCTTCTGTCCTTCTAGAGACTTTTCACCAAGGTTTTCACCAACCACTGTGATCTCTAACCTAGTTCTCCCAGGTCATGTTTCCACAGCAAAATACTGAGCGTTGAGCTGCAACGTAAATGAAAAGTCTTTTGAAAGAGTAGTGGCGTTTTCCGCCCCGAGTTCTACACCAATCAGGTAAACTCTGATTCCATAATCCCAAAAAGCGAAAACCATACAAGCGCACATCACAGTTTGGAAGTTACAATCTTGTAATTTGCAGGAAGGCGGGGAAACGGGTGAGGATTGTGTGGGGGGGGAAGAAAATGCATCTCGCTGTAAGAGGTTTAACTTATTATCGGTCAACGGGATTGGCAGTGACATTACACACGGTTAGGCTGAGTCTCTGAGGATACTGCTTGCGCGGGGCAGCGGCGCAGACGTGAAAAATTGTAGCGCTGCGGATTTAGCGCTTTTTTCCAGCGTAATGCCGTCCGAATGATTTGCCCTTAGAAAACCTCTGTGGAAAAACGGCGGCTGAAGTGTAATAGAATTGTGTCAGTCACAGAGGGGGGGATGTAGGTTTAGCATAGATCAACTGGTACATTACCCAAAAGCTGAAATGTTCCTATTTGTCATTTTTTTGTATTGCATAGTTGTTGTTGCTGGGTAATGTGGAATGCTTATTCTGCTCATACTAACATTAACCATAACAGTGATTCTTCTTCATGATGCGTATGGCATATGGTTGAGAGCTGCATAATGACAGGAGTTCAGGCAATCCTGTAATTTTCCACTAATAACTGCTTTCAAGTTTGTCCTATATGCGGTTTTATATTTTAGGAGGCGAACTAGCTGTCTGTATATATAATCACACGCACACGCACACACACACACACATACACACACAGACACACATGCACATGCACATGCACACACACACACAGACATGCACAGCCCTCTGCTTGTGATTCGGGCCAGTGGACATTCACCAAATTAATTGTGTTTTGTTTCTCATATTACCTTTCATCACAGAGCCTAAGGTGGCAGGAGAAGAGCCAAAATTCTCCCAAATATGAGATGTACAAAGCTGTAATTACCTCACTTAGCTCAAAAGTTGTGCATCTTTTATTTGCACATTTTGTCAGTATCTGTGCTCGTAATGAAGCGCAACCTTTGCATAAAACCTGTCCGCCCTGACGGTCCTTGCCCCCATTCGCACTCCTGCTTACATGAGATCGATTGATTACATTCGCAATAGAATGACATGTTGATAAGTTTTATATGTTGCTTCATTTTACAAGGGAGCAAAGGATTTATTATTTCTTATTTTTTGTGCCAGTAGTTTCTGGGTCTGAGGTGTATGGTCTGTTCTAAATAAACATGCTCATATCATTTCAGCCATGACAGTGGCCTGCAGTGCAAGGCACTTTCAGATACGTGCACTATTTTACTCAGTGACTTTGCTGAGATATCACATGACATCACAGCTTTACGAATGGAGATTCTGTGGAAATGAAAAGGTGCACAAGTTGCCCCAGCTAAGCGTGCCTTGCTCATATATAATGTAATAATGAATTTTGATTAGTATATAATGCACTAATGGTACTGTAAATGTTGATCATTTTAACAAAGCCATAATTGTGACACATCAAAGGATGTTGGAAGTTGGTTTTTTTACGAATGCCTCAAGAGACGTTTTTCATTTCAGTGGCTCTGCAAATATGTGCGGAGGATTAATGGGAAGTGTTGGCGAGCCGCGATTGTTTCAGCCACTTAGCCCAGGGCTGAAGTGGCCACGCGTTTGATTGGTTTGAATGTGCTCAAGAGTGGAGGCTTCAGGAAGCCATTTTGCCAAGGGCTAAACTCTAAAGAATCTTCAGCAACGTTCGTAACGAGGACCACGATACACGTTCCGCTTTCGAACTGATTATAAGATAAAGTCAAAGTGCTGTTCCGGTGGTGTTTTTTGGCTGGACCGCAACAGTGGGGCCAGCCCTATGAACGCGAATGTCTGTGACTGAGTGACTGAGTGAGTGATGAAGTTACACCATTGGTCGGCCGGATGAAGTGTGTTAGGTCCAGCCGTATACTAGGTTTTGACCTGGTCTTGTTCAGAAGTTGCAGGAGGAGGTTGTGATTATACAGCTGAAAGAGAGATGCTGTGAGGCTTAACGTCATTTGAACACGGGATGAACCGAGCTGCTGTCTGATGTTCAGGCTGGCTGCTGGGACGTTCTGACAACCCCCCCGACCCCCCCCCCCCCCCCCCCGAAGATTGTAAAGCTGACACTGACTGGCAATAACGGCGGGAATCTTTGACACCTGCTTTGGCGCAGGAGGGGGTATGTAATCGCAGCTTTATTGAGGGAAAAAAAACCCAAAACCCATCCCTACTTCCTAATCCGCTGTTCACTGCACGCGTATGAATGTAAATGTCAGGGTGGAGAGCCCTTGAGTGGCTCCTGAAGCGATAAGGAAATGTATTTACGCCATCCCCCATTCCAGCAGCACGCCAGCTCACTCCTCATACAGATTTACCGTCATGAGTTATGAGCAGATCAGCATTTTATTAATTGCGCAAACCTTACCTACCTGTCGGTTAACTTGTTTCCTGATTGACACTCCCCAGCGGTTGGGGGGTTGCCGTGGGTACGAGCGTCGGGTTTGTAAATCGCGCGTGCCGTTTCTGAAAGAGCGGGCGTAGCGCTACGCTTGGCGGGAATGGCGGACGATGCGTTTGCAGGCTCCGCTCCCTCCCGCCACTTTTTCCACTCTGGAAAACCTCTGTATGGCTGTATAAAGTGGGAGATTGTGAACACAGACCAGGGGAGGAGGGGGATTATGATCGTAGGCCATGGTGGGTGGGAGTGTATGGAGGGGGGGTTGCGATTGTGGACTGGGGGGGTTGCATCTGTAGACTGGTGCGAATTGTAATAGCAAGTTGCATTAAAGCGAAATAATTCTTAACTCACCTAGGTTCCGGTGTAGAAGTCTATATGAGGATGTCGGATAAACAGATACAGTATATGTCAGATATATCCTGTTTTAGTAAATTGTATTGGTATATTTAGAGGTTTTTGTATTTCCATAGTATAGTTTAAATGGGAAAAATAGTGGGTGATGATTGGTACGGGGACAAGCACCCCCTTCCACCCCTCCTCTCCCCTGGTGTGAATGAACGCACGCCCCTGCTTATACTGTGTGGAATTACTGTCTGCCATTCACTGGTGTGTGGAACCAACTTCCAGGTGCGTAGCTGGGGGGCATTGTATTTCTAAATGAAAAAAATAAGTCAATGCGTTTCGCGGAGCGCTGATGAGTGGCTATAAGGCTATAGGAGTGGGGTTTCTGTGTAATCCGGTTACCGCTCCTAAATGCTTGAAAAAAGCAGAACCGCTGTCCTGCTTAAAACTCAGCTTCTGACTGAATTAATGCAACGCCAGAGGGCCATCACTAAACCAGGGCCCCTGATCTTGACCAAATTTTCTTGGTGAGGTTTCGGTCGGGCAGGGGGGGGGATGTGTGTGTGGGGGGGGGGGGGGGGCCTTCGCTGTTCAGGGACCTGGGATTACACTAACACCAGCGTTCAGGGCACGTATGTAATCTTTACGTAATCAGTATTTACCCAGGAGTGGTCCGTGAAGAAGAAACTGGTGTGAAACAGAAGTGGACAATCCTGTCTTCTCCCTGAGCGAACTAATAATAATTTAATACACATATTAATAAGAATGGGAAATGATTTAAACTCCATTCATCAGGGAGGCTGTGCCAGTTTATGGACTGCCACTGCTGTATATTAACTTCATGTTGTTCCTTTTTCGGATTTGCTGCTGTGAGTTAAGACCATGTTAATAGTCAAACTGAAATTAAGGGGCACTGTTTATTGCCTTCTCGTTGACCTGTAGTCCTGTGATGACATTTTTGTCTCAGGGTATTTTACCTGGCCTTTAGCCTGTGACACCTTTTCACTTGAAAGCAGAGTGATGAAGCATTTATCACTTCAGCTTGATCGCTAATGAAAAACCGTCAGAGCAGATATGCAGTGCATTTGGCCATTTATTTATCTACTAATTTATTTTTGCCACCACCCCCGCCATATAACCTAATTTTATTAATAGGAAATAAAGCGTTTTGTCGACGAGGCAGTGGACTGAGAATCTTTAAATAGTCTCTTGGCGAATCAAGACAAACTATTTAAGGATGATAAGTCTGGTAATCAAGATAAAGTAACAGTAAGGACACAAAGAATGAAACTAAAAAGTGAAATGAACTTCCTAAACTAAGTGAACCTAAAGCCTGAAGTTCCTGTTTGGCACTCCAACATCTTCAGTTCACCTAAAAATGCCTCTCCACAAGCCCCCTTCCAGCCCCCCCCCCCCCCCCCCCCCCCATCCAGGCCCCCACCCCCAGTCACCACCCCTGCAGTCCTTGTTTGCAGTGGCACCCGGTAGCCCTCTAGAAAAAAAAAACGACCAAGCAAACACTAAAACAGACAAGCATGCAAACAAAGGACACCAGCAAAGCAGCAGAAGAGAAGTCAATGATGTGTAAGTTAATGATCCGTCCATTCAATATATTTCAGTGAATTCAAAACAATATAAAGAAGTTCACCTTACCTGCCCATGCTCTGGAATATCTTTATTTATAACTATAAGGTAGTAAAAAAACAGCCTCTGGGGATAATAGATATCTAAGGTTGGATATTGCACTGAAATATATAGCACATTAGTCACTCAGTTCAGTAAATTCATTTTACTTTTTAGTTTTATTCTTTGTTCTTGGTTTAATTTATCTTGAGCACCATACTTATCATCCTTTAATGACTCGTCTTGATTGGCCGTGAAACCATTTTGAAATTCGGAGTTCACTGCCTTCGACAACATCATGGAAGCTAATCCATTGCCAAGAATGACATGTCATTGCACTATGAGGCCTTCAAAGCTAATTTACAGCTGCAGGTTTAGAGCATGTTTTTGCAGACGTGGGTGAGTGTCAGAGGGACAGCAGCACTGCCATCCCGTTGCTGAACTCCTCGTTTTTGGAATCGTCCCGTTAAAATGGCAGCACCTGCTCCATTGTTCCTTCATTTCAAAGAGTCGGGCTCAGCGTTTGTTTGGCGTTCCCATCTGGATCTCTACACCCAGGCGTGCGTTAATTGAATCAGAAGTTGCGTGAGCTGTTTCATTTGACAGTTTCCTATTCTATTATTTGCTCCTCAAACACCAAGGAGGGATTACATTGCTTACGTTAAAAAAAAAAAAAAAAAAAAACAATTACCCATTTATACAGCCGGTCGTTTGTTGAATCAGGTCAAGCTACCTGGGAATTTAATTTGCACCCCCCGGTTTTTTTAACTGCTACGCGACCCTAAGTCCCAGGACGTTACGTCAAACAGAGAACGGAAGGCAAAAGTTTGATGACGAATGGCGTTGGCAAACGTCAGCTGGGGTTGGACAAACACGGAACCCTGACCTTCGGTGAACCCTGTTAAGTAACCGTGGCAACGAGGCTTGTCAAGGGATGTCTTTCATTCTCATTCCAACACGCGCCCCTCTTCCTGTTGAAGCTTTAGTCAGGCGCTCTGGCGTTCAGGCTTGTACATTTGGAGCAGGATCTGCCAGATATGCCAGAATCTCAAATAAAAGCCTTGACACACGAGTCAATGCATTTTTTACATTGTACTTGTTGCATCAGAAAACAACCTCGATGTTGCTATGCGCAGCCGTCTCCATGGTTGCGGCACAACGTACAGGCGAGGTGTGGTTCTCCCAGATGCATGCTGTCCTGCTGAGGCTATGTTTTTTTTATATAGTCAGTATTGGTAGTTGCAGTTTGTGTTCTTGACAATCAGACTTGCTACTTCATGAATATGGAGATTGTGGTGTTGCAATACCAGCAATCTACGAATAGGACGCATGAATAGAACCTGAACAGTGGGTGATAAACTCAGCAGGCCTGTTTACTCCGTAGACCGCTGGACCCTGCTGAAAATTCCAGCTTAAACCAGCCTAAACTGGCCCAGCTGCTTTAAGCTGTGTTTACCACACTTTTAGCTGGTCGATCAGTTGCTCACCCGCTGACCAGCCTGTGTAATCTGCTTGTCCACAGTTTGACCATAAGCGTACTCCAGCAGCTTATACAACTTTGACCAGCTTTTTCCAGCTTTTTCCAGCTTTGTCCAGCTAGAGACCCCTTACGACCGGTCACAGCCCGGTTATGATCAGCTAGAACCATCTTAAACCAGCTTACAATCCCAGCTGCTGTGGCTGGAATTTTCAGCAGAGGAGTGTGTGATGACTATCACCTCTTTTCCTCAAACTTCGCTGCAGCAGGTGTGTCTTCTGATGATTAAAATGTGGTGTTAGCCTTAGGGGTTCCCCAACGGAGTTGTGGGTCCACAATTCCATATGATGTCAGCCCAAAATAGTGTAAAGGCAATTCGTTTTTTTATTAAAAACACAGACTAGTCATATCCATACTGTAAGGCTTTATTTATTTGGGTCTACTTTCAAACCCCCCCCCCCCCCCAAGGGGAAATTATTGAATTGTGGAGGCATCCATTCATAAATGCATCTACCACGAAAACATCATTTTCAAATCTATAAAAAAATAATTTATTTCCATAATGACATATTGATATCATGAAATATTCATCCTGCCACTATATTGCATTGCATTTGCAAAGTAACAGCAAATCCATAAATACATGATTGAAAATATAGCACATCCACAAAATGCAGTCTAGGCAAGTTTGCCAAGGTATCTGTGTATCGCCACATATCGACACGCTGAATGACCAAAAAACTGAGAACGAGGAAACACGCGGAAAGGAACAGAAAGGTCGGCCCGGACCGGACTGTAGAGCCCAAAAAGACCAGCGTGCCTTCAGCTGGGAGGGGGGCAGCCTTGCCAAAATACACGGGTGTCCACCGCAGAACGGGCAGCCCAGGATAAACAGGCAGCCCATTACGGCCAGGAGGGTGCCACAGGGCACCTCAGAGCACAGGGAACCTCAGAGCACAGGGGACATCAGGGCACAGGGGACATCAGAGCACAGGGGACATCAGAGCACAGGGCACCTCAGAGCACAGGGAACCTCAGAGCACAGGGGACATCAGGGCACAGGGGACATCAGAGCACAGGGGACATCAGAGCACAGGGGACATCAGGGCACAGGGGACATCAGGGCACAGGGGACATCAGAGCACAGGGGACATCAGGGCACAGGGGACATCAGGGCACAGGGGACATCAGGGCACAGGGCCCCTCAGAGCACAGGGGACATCAGAGCACAGGGGACATCAGGGCACAGGGGACATCAGAGTTGGCAGAAACGCTTTGTTTTGTTTCAATAATGGCATAAAGGACAGTGTATCATGAGAGTGCTGTTAGGATAGATTCGAGCAAACAACCGTGTGCTACACGAAGAGAGAACTAGGCTACCCAGCCACTCATTGAACGGACATGTGGAAAGCACCCTGATTGGTCGGTGCACCATTACAACTTCACCACAAAGGCGCTGCATGCATTAGCGCAGCTAAAATGCCTAAGTTGATCGAGGCTCGCCTCTTTCTGATCTGCGCCAGTGCTCGCCCTGGCATTTTTTGCCAGCCTTCGTGTAAACGTATATGTCACACGGGCATGGATAGAGGTCACCCATGTGCGACCGGGTGTGACCTGGATTCAGGGCCAGTCACAGTTGGCGTGTGCGTGTGGTGCATTCGGACGCGTCGATGCGAGCGTGCGGTTCAGCTGATGTATGACACGCCTGCAGTGAGTCAAAGCCAGACAAGCTGCCCTTGATAATGAAGTTTCAATCGTAAAACGCAATATCGCTTGAGCCCCAAATGTTTTCCCTGAAGAACACACAACACCCACCATAAGGCATTATGCCTAGAGTTATATCTTCCATTTCACAGGCACACTTATCCAGTGCAACTTTACTTTAGCGTTTACATTTTATACTTCGATAGAGCTGCGGTCCTGTTTATACGACGGGACGTTTGCTGAAGCAGTTCTGTTTTGTGGTTCTGATCCCAGTGACTGAGCCACTAAGCCCTGGGGTGCACTCAGCCTGAGGTTCCATATGCTGTGCATTTAGAATCAGCGATGAGCCTGAATTAGATCTGATTCGAACTGGCAGGTCCAACTTGAGGTGGAAGTTGATGGGCCCCAGCTACAGCACGCAAGGGGGTCTCGAAATGGATCGAAACCTCTATGGGGGGGGGGGGGGGGGGGGGGGCTCTACAAGGGGGCAAACCCGAAAGCAGATTGTATGGAAAATTACACCCAGGGACCTTGAACGGGGGACTAACCCACATACTGGGTGACATCACAGGTGGGGGAGTGACGTAGCTGGTTGACGTCACTGTAAATAACACACCTAGGCTCAAACTGGGCGACGCTGAGTGATCCCGGGCGTTTCCGTGGTCTGACAGACGTGAACGTGCCACCGCGTGTCTCGGCCTTCCGGGAGTTTCTCCCTGTAGGGTGCGGGTCAGAGCTGTGATCTGTATAGTGGAGGGGTGGCCTTATGGCTCTGGTGCACCGGCCCTGACTGGGACTCTGATCCTGAGGTCTGATATTCCTGCAGTTGCCTAAATGGATAATGAACAGACGTTGGTTCAAGTTGATTGCTTTTGGTTGAAGTTTATTGGCCAGTGAGGAGATTTAAGAATTGCAGGATTGGAGGTTGGAAAATTATAGAGGAGGAGGAGAAGAAGAAAAAGAGTTAACTAAGTTTTGGGATTTATTGTGGGGTTGTGTTAAGTATTATCTGAATTCTGTCTCTGTCTGAAGGAGAGGCAATGTAGTTATTTCTGTGGGAAACCTTGGTATATAGGTATGGCATGTTACCCACCAACCCTCAACTTGGTGAATGGCATATCTGGCATGTCCACATGTATTTCATGATACAGTACCGTATGGAAGTTCTCATTCATAAGCTAATGAACAGGATATTGTCCTGACCTTCAATTACCTTGAGTCACACATCTCTGACATCATCATCATCATAGTTGTAATGAATACTTTTCTTTTAACATGATGTGCACATAGTATGGTAACTTTCACCAAATGGAATGCAATCTGCAATCTGTGTTCCCTTTTCACGTGTGATGCTCTGTTGAGCTGTAATGTTCGTCAAACCCTCGATGTACTACGTTGGTGGAAGTCATTGGGTTTTTAAAAATGTTTTTAGATGCACGCTAAAGCATTAGAGGCTTCAGAATGAAAATGACTCACCCGCAGTAATGACACAAATAAATGGAATTTTTTTGCTTGTTAGTTAGTGCAGGCTTTTATCGCTAATCTGTTAGCTCCTGAAGCATCGTTGCTCATCGCTTCACCGTCCCGTGTCAACAGAGGAGACGCAGTGACAGTTAGCGCACTCTGTGACACTCTGTCTGTCATGTTGAATGTCTCACGGGTTTTGAAGTCCCTCCTGTTATTCTCACACAGGAGTGCTTATGAGGAGACACAGCCTGGACAGCCTTCCCTCATTACTGGGGACACCAGTTCATCTTGGGCATTGGGCATTGCTAACTTGCGTTACCGTCTGAATCTCCCCTGTGGTCACTGTACGCATTGGGTGAGCAATTCTACAATCAGGCGTCAATCGTGACCCTTATAAAAGCAATTAGTTGAAATGAGCAATTAGTTAGTCGGCTACACTGGGTGAAGAGGAAGGGACTGTCAAAAACAAAAAAGACTGAGTTACTGGGTGCAATGCTAGGCTACCCTCCTGGTACACCATCTGGCTGGTGGACTAGTTGATTATGTAGGCTGGTCAGCTGGTGAACAGCTGGTTGACCAGCTAAACATGTCAACAACACAGCTTAAACCAGCTTGACCAGTTTAGAACTGGTTTAAGATGGAATTTTCAGCCGGGAAGTCATGTTAACAAGTTTACAAATCGGGGAATGACGAGCAGCGAATAGATTCATTTTGAAGTAAAATTTAGTCACATTTTGATAAATGCGAGGTATGGCAGGGGTGACCTGCAGAAACCGGGAAATCAATCGGAGATTGCGGCTGACGTCACACACCTGGGCCTCTGCAGTAATGTGTATAGATGGGACTTGTTGAACGCTGCTGAGTCATTCGTTCCAGGCGGGTACGACACACATTACTGGAAATGAGGGTAATGGATTGCATGCATTAGTGAAACGTGTGCCAATTTCTACGCTATTTTTATTTCTCTTTCTACTTTTTCATAATGATCCATTATGTTTAGTTGTTTTTAGGAGGTTCCATGCAGCAAAACTGCTGCTATTTGAATATTTCTTTATTCATTATTGTTCACCTTCATTTCTAACTTATTTTTTTATTTATTTATAACTGCTATAAATAAATGGTGCCAAATAAAATGGTGATTTATGGAAACTGCAATCCAAATAAAAATGTGGCAATTCAGACACGTTGCTATAACAATCATATTTATTATCAACTTTGAAAGGTCATCTCCTGTGTACTGTTTGACCTAGCGTCCTTGAATTTGTCATCGTTGTTAAGCCACCCAGCTGTGCAGCAATCGATGTAAACTACTACGCCACTGTTCAACTACGTGACACAAATGCTGCCGTCCAATCCAGACCATTACCATATGATCAGTAATGGTCTGGATTGGACGGCAGCATTTGTGTCACATAGTTGAACTGCAGTTAAAGCTTAAACTCATTCAGTCAACGTCATAGCCAACAGTCTCATCATAATCGTATTATTAACAGTCACCGCAGCAACGATCAAAGTCTTGGCAGCAGCGAAAATGAAGTGCGAGGGTTTTTGTTGTGCTGTCTTTCTTTTTTGTTTATTGGGGCTGTGTTTATCTGTCGTGAACCTGACGCGGATTTAATTTTCTCTGCTGATTTATGTGAAAAGTGTCCCGTGTGGTCTACATCAGTAATTCTCACACTCAGTCCTGGGGACCCTTCGTTTTTTCTGCTTCCTGTTGCAGCCGGTCTCTTAATTAAAGTAGTTGGAAACGTATGTTTGTTCAGGTTCAGTACTGGTGAGAAGACCACGACTGTTAGACCCGTCCCTCAGAGCGCCCAGGCCTGGACTTTTATTTTCCCCTTGTGTTTGCCCCATTTTTTATTTGACAGGGACAATACACATTGATCAACATTGCTATTCTGTGATGTAAATGTGCCAGATTTAGCCAGATTGCTAATTTCCATCTGTTGTCCCTGGGCTAATGTGATGTTAATACATTAATAACACATAGACCAGACTAGAAGCCATAGTACAACATTAAAAGCACATAAAAACAGACACACAGAGCTTGTAAGCAGGCGTGAGCAACATAGCTCATAGTGTTTGCCCCATTTAAGGAGTTTTCCTGTAAGGAGGGGCCGTGTTCTTTTGGGGTTCCGGTCCGGTGTTTGTTCCGTTCCATCGTTTCTTTCTTGCCTTGCTACTCTTGTAAAGTGTCTTTGTGAGAGTTCCCTATAAAACGCGCCGTACAAATAAAATGGAATTTAGAACCGAAAAAATGTTCAGGGACCCACAGTGGTGTTTTTCTGCCTGCGAGTTGCAGAAAATTTCTGGTTTCTTTCGGTTTTTAAAATTAATTGCAGTTAATAAAAAGCTTAAGCTTCCTCTCTGTGTTGCCTTTCTGTGGTGATGCGTGGCAGTTCAAGGCTGTGGCTTGGTGGGCTTTAGAGTAAGAAGCAATGACAATCCACTTTCATGGACATGTTTGACTTTCAGCAGAATGTTTCACTGACTCCTTGGACTCTGGAATTGCTGCTATATTATTTATTGGCTTCAACACTTTTACTCACTATCTCTACTATCCAGCAACATAATGTGTCATCCGTGATGTTCTGGAAAGAAATTGAACGGTTGTTGTGGGAATTTTGTATCCCAGATGCACAATGTTCAGTGTTAAAATTGAACTTGAGTGCATTTTTGCTCTCGTCAGACAAATAGGATTTAGTCACCTTGCAAGGTGTGGGCAGCTCAGAATGTGGTCCAGTTTTCTCTTAGCCACCTCCATCTTAACAGATTACACCGTCAGAAAAGGGTAAATGTAAAAGAACAGGCAGCTGAAGACTGAAATGCTACACGTCATAAAATATTTTACAGCTTAAATGCTACAATACTATTTAAATCTCTGAACTCGTTTATGGGTTTGTCGAACAGTAGACTAAACTGGTCGGATCAGCCACTCAAAATCAAGGCTAATTATGAACTGTGAATCTTTACTTTTATCTGGTGTAGCCTAAAAAAGTAAACTGGGAAAGCCTCACTAAACATTGCTGCAAGGGGATGAAGACGTTTAATCAATCTTCGGCTGAATGTCACAGATTACTCTTTTAAATTTATTAAAAGCTCTGGAAAGGCTTTAAGTCTGAAAGGAAATAGTGGCCCTGGAGTACGACAGAGTTTCCCTGAGCCCTGAATCTCCGGTTTCTTCTGAGGGACAGTAAATCTGAGGTGATATACAGTATGGTTATATATGGAGCCTTGGCATGTCTTTTGGTAGCCAAAGGAACTGCCTTTAGTTTGAGGAGTGGCAAGAGAGCTAAACAGCGACTGACGGATGGTCCAGTCGAACAACGTGGACCACAGCCGTATAAACTCTCTCAAAACACACTGTAGCTCCCTTAGGCCAACTGTATTCTAAAACTAGAGGTCCTGCGCTCATAGAGTTGATCGCTATTGGAGTAATTTAAACTCTGAGCTGAATTTACCCTGAAAGTTTCATTGGGACGGCAGCATCTTCTCAGCTGTAGACAGATGGTGATGCACAGCTCTTTACACAGTTGAATCGGGTGTGGTCTCTCATATGAACGCTTTGCAGCGTGGTGCATTGTGGGAAGGAAAACTGTTACACTATGACCGAGGGGCATTAGGACGCATTGGCTGGGGTTTGTTGCGAGCAATTTATTGCGCTTGGTATTCTTCCACAATCAAGACGTTGCTACTGGGAAATGTATTTTTCTCGTCTGTTCAGGGGCTCGCCGTGACTTAATAAATCGAAACCCGGGCTCTCACACGGGGGGGGGGGGGGGGGGGGGGGACGACACACTCCTTCTCTTACAGCGTCAGGAGAGAAAGAGAATTTCGAACAGAGCTCTCATTCCGGCCCTTTTCCGTTTCCTCATTTAGCGGGGGACCGAGATGTGCCGCGAAGCGTCTGGCGGGCTTAGAAAGCTTAAGAGGGAGGAAGTCGATGCTCAGAAGCGCTCCTCCAGGATGCTCTAATTAAGGGCGGAACATATGCACATGTGCACCTGCCTAATCCCGGCTCGGTCTGACTCCGCGGTTTTGGGCTTGGACCGCGGCCAGCGGGACGGACGGGAGGGCGAGGCTGCTCTTCGTCACTTTGTTGTGTCCTCCTGCTTTCCCTTTCTCTTCATTTACTTGTTTATATTTCCTCTTATTTGTTAAAGTACAAAACTCTGTCAGGTCCTATTTTTAAACAAGACCAGGTCAAAACCTAGCCCATGGCTGGACCTAACACACTTCATCCGGCCGACCAATGTTGTTACATCATAACTCGGCCGACCAATGGTGTAACTTCATCACTCAGTTACCGTTGTCTGAATAAAGCAAAAAAAGTATGAAAAGAGGTTGGAAGTTGTGCACCTTGTTTAGAATATACGAGCCCCACATGAGCTTGACATTCTTATGCATCTGATTGGGAATATTACATCAAACGTTTGTGCCAGGAACTAGGGATCAATGAAATGACTTGGAAGTCAACGCACAGGAAAAGCCAAAGTAAGTTAACATTTAAGAATAATCATTTCAGCGGTTGATCGATGCGTGGCGGGAGTGATATTTCACCGTGATATTTTTCGTAGTGAATCGATCGCGGTGCAATGCCTGGGGGTCGTCTGCACCAGGCCATCAAAGAGAAGCGCGCAGAAGAAGCACCTGCGTTACCTGTGTTACCTGTGCACCTGGGAATTCAGTTACCCGCACAGCTTTCCACCTCTGTCTGGGGGATTTCACCCCCTGAGATCTGCTGTGAGGAGAAGGCAAAAAAATGACTTCGGTCGGGTTTTTGTGCAGATATGCTTGTTTTCCCGAGAGCGTAGCCCGACGGGTCCGGTAGGCATTAAGATAACCGATTCTGTTTCACGCGTTAAAAAGAAGGGGGGGGAAAAAAAGCGCCCCGTCACGCAGGAGGCGCGCACCTGCATGACGATGAGGAATCCCGGAGTTCAGGACCGTTGCCAGAGAGACGGGGAGAATGTTGCATGAAATGAGCTTCCAGAAACTGGGCGGAGAGCGGGGGGGGGGGCGGGGGGGCGGCGGGGAGGTGGGACGAGGGGGGTTTGGAGGATTGGGGAGGGGGGGGGGGGGCAGTGGAGCGATGGTAGTGCTTTGATAGCACCCCCATTAGAATGCAAAGAGGACACCTTATCATGATAAGAGTTTTCTTTTTTTTTTTGTTAATTCAGAGTCCTCCGGGGTGGGTGTTTTGAATTGGGGGGGGGGGGGGGGGGGGGGGACTTTTCTGAGAGCGGTAACGTGGTAATGGAAAAGCATAGGCAGAAAATGGCCGTCCTCACCACACTCCATCAAACTCCAGACACCCCTTTCCCCCAATCTGCCAAACACTGTGCTGGTCGCCTGCATATTCATCATGTCTGAGCGCACGCCATCTGTATGGGGGGCTGGGGAAGGCAGGGCTCTGCTCTCATTCCATTTTAAGCCTGGTGACAAGTGCAAAATTCACCCAATTTGTCAACTTTTTGGGCTTTGTTGGAACGGTGCATTGTGGGAAGGATTAGATTGTACCAGAAAACACAGTCTTTGCGAAAGGAAATAGACTGAACCCTGAAATACCACATCGTGGTTTATTCTGTGTCCTGGGTAATGAAATAATGCCATATGTTACGTACTATATGATCACCTAAGTGCAGGTTGGTCCAATTATTAATTCAATAATTTGTATAGGATGAAATATCCCCAGTACTTTAAGTGCCCTAGCAGAAGTAAGGGTGACCCCACCTCTGCAGATGGATGATTTGCTAGCACACCACGCCTCCTTTCTGATTGGGTGGCCCACATAAAGATAAAGTGCGTAACGTCTGGAGAATGCTTTCGAGTAGATGGTCTTGATTAGTATGTGCACGTGTGTGCAGCACAAGACTCACGACTGAAAATAAACCAGTAACATTTCAGTTAGACTTCAAAGCAAACGGGTCTAAAAAATAAATAAATAAAAAAAAAAAACCTCAGCATGAATCTTTCTTCTGCATCATTTCAGATTTATAAATAGATTGAGTCATCGAGCCAATAAGCAGGCCCGATTCTCTGCAAGGACTGCTGGGAACATGAGTAATGCTCTCTGGGTTTTTTATGTGGGCTGTTCTATTATTTTAGGAAATGCTGGGTAGTTGTACATACCGTAGGTCTGCTTCATGCTGTATTATCTGTACATATACTGTAAGTCTGTGTTTCTGTCTTGAACAGAGCGAGTAGAGTGAATTACAGGCGAATCCTACAGATGTCTTCTATACTCTGTGGTTGGATAAGCAGTAGCAGTAATTGCAGCTGTAGCTATAGCAGCTGTAGCAGTAATTGCAGCTGTAGCTGTAGCAGCAGTAGTAGTACTAGTAGTAGTCCTTTTTTTAAAGGATAGCTTTCCAGTTCCCAGGTATGCTTTACGCTTCAGTCTTGACAATAGCGGGAAGACAAACAGCCATCAATATACTGCAGTGTATTAAATTGCGTAGGGATACCGTGGTATCTGTATTGCCTAAGGGTGTGCAAACCGTTTCTTATCTGAAATTTGTAGATCTTTATCCCAGCATTGCACAATGTAACTCTTCTGTAATTATTAAAAATAAATACGCAACTGCATAATTTGAATAATCCAAAATGTAAGCCAGAGAATGTAATTAATAAACTGAAGATAAGTAGGTCTGCTAAGAGCTCATTATTTTTTTGTTAAGTTTCATGTGAGACTGGTGTAAATCTCTATTTTTAAATCTGGAGAACATTAATCACCGTATCAATTCTCCTGGTGCTGCTTCTGTGCAATAATTAATGAAATATTGGTATGAATCTTTTACAGCGCATGTGATCAAAGAGATAGAGAGCTATAGAGAGCGAGCAAGGGAGAGAGAGAGAGAGAGAGAGCGAGTGAGAGACCTACAGGGTCCAAGTTAAACTGCACTTGGAACTGTACTTCCCTCTTGGGTTTTCAACACACTTGTTCCTGGTTTCGGTTACACACTTTGTTGTACGTCGCTCTGGATAAGATCGTCTGCCAAATGCCTGCAATGTAAGGAGAGAGCTACAGAGAGAAGGAGAGAGAGAGCTAAGAAAGCTACAGAGAGAGAAAGAGAGCTATAGAGAGCGAGAGAGAGAGAGCTATAGAAAGCTACAGAAAGCTACACAGGGAGGGAGAGAGAGAGAGCTATAGAGAGCGAACGAGAGAGAGAGAGCTATAGAAAGCTACACAGGGAGAGAGAGAGAGAGAGAGAGCTATAGAGAGCGAGCGAGCGAGAGAGAGAGCTATAGAAAGCTACAGAAAGCTACACAGGGAGAGAGAGAGAGAGAGAGCGCACATCAGATTTGACGCCGCACAAATGGCACTGTGCTGAATCTCCATTCGTCTCCTTCAGGACAACGCGACAGCGTCGGTCAGCTGTTCTCGAATGCCATCAGGTGTTCTCAGTTCAGCGTGACCTGCGGACGAGGAATTGCGATGAGGAGAGAGAGAGAGAGAGAGAGAGACTGGGGTCCTGGTGCGGCGGGCGATACGGTAATGGGCCTCTTTACCGGGAGGGGAAGCTGGCGCTGGGCGCAGTCAAAATGGTGGAGTCAGGTGGCGCTTTGCAAAAAGGCACAAGGGTATAAACTGAGTAATGAAAGGCGCTCGGCACGCTCATGGTGACATAAAATATGCCGTCTGTTTATTGCAATGGAAAAATGCTGCACAACAAGCTTTCTATACAGGCAGGCAGTGAATGAACAATATGGGCTTTAACCGCCTGTGCCTGAAGAAGACTGTGCTGGTCAGAAATACTGCACACGCAAGTAGCTGCTGTCAATGTTTGCTCATCTGAAGAAGCTAGATTAGAGATATCTCTCCCCCACCCTAAGACATCTTAACAGATGGAGCTACAATCTGTTGTCAGTCATTGATCTGTTGGAAGAATGAATTGATTTGAACGGATGGATGGATGGATGGATGAATGGATGAATAATTCATTAATGTTTTATTTACTCATGTGCCCCCCCCCCCCCCCCCCAAATGGGATCATATGACACATCAGTAATCAAATGAATACAAATTCAGACGTGCATAGAGCGCAGAGAGATGAGCAAAGGAGTCAGTGCTCTCCCCAGCAAATCGCAACGGTCGGGTGGCATTACTGAAAGTAACGAGCTCAAAAGAGCTCAGGCCATTTTCAGCTGTTTGAAACCCCACTGGCACGTCACTGGTTTACGGTGTTGCAGCTGGAGAATCTGAAATTTGACTTTCTTGGAGCACCTGTGGCGCTGGGAACAGAGGGCTGTTTTACCCCCTCTGGCTACTGGCAGCTCATCTTGCTCCCAAACTTTGGGAGTGTTTCAGGACCTTGGATAGCGACATGCTCACCCACGAGCTAGCCAGACATGAGCGCCACGGATGAAATGCGCACAGCAAGTTCGGTCAGGAAGCTCTCGCTGCAGCCAACCATTGGTCGGCCTCAGCAACCACATGTTCTCATTCTCGACCAATCACATACACGCATCACTACATGGTCTCATACTCAACCACTCACATACACACATGACTACTTGTTCTCATACTCGACCAATCACATGCACACATGACTACATGTGCTCATTCTCGACCAATCACACACATCACTACATGTTCTCATACTCGACCAATCACATGCATGCATCACTACTTGTTCTCATACTCGACCAATCACATACACGCATGACTACATGTGCTCATACTCGACCAATCACATGCATCACTGCTGGTGATCATGGTGCTAAGCTGACAGTCAGACCAGTCTCCAGTGTTGCTCATTTCCTGTGCTGCTCTTTGTATGCTGCGCTTCCCTCCACCACCCAGCATCCACCTGTTACTTGGATCTGCTTCTAGGTACTTGGGGGGGGGGGGGGCGGTTATATTTTTCCTGATTAGTAGGGGAGATGTATGGTGCTCCCTGTTTAATATGTTAGTGCACACTGGCGCGTGCACAGAAGTACCCGAAGCAGATCCGTTTGGCGCCAAACCGAAATAATTACATTGCGCTGTCATTAATTAATTTAATCTAAATACGTGACTTGTGCTGACTGCGCTGAGGTTTATGGGTAATCCACCCCGCCTGGTGTTTCTTATTGCCTTCATCAGTCTGGTATAATAAAGACACAGCTTTTTGTACCTCCGCAGAGGGACCTATATAGAAACAGCAGCTTTGTCCTTCAGCTCGTTGAGCGGCCCGCAAATAGAAATTGTATACATGCCCATTCAGTCCTAGTTCTGCTCATTTTGCTTTCATCTATGAATTTCATTTATGAATTTGTGAGTTCCTTTATTTGGCGACCAAAACGCCGGGATGAGGAAAATCAAAGGCTGTTGGGCATTGCATTATTTCTGATGTGTTTGTCTGTCTGTTGATTTGCCACCCTGCATTGTGGTGACAGTCCTTTTACATACCTGCCTAGGGCGACATAGCTCAGGAGGTAAGACCGATTGTCTGGCAGTCGGAGGGTTGCCGGTTCAAACCCCACTCTGGGCATGTCGAAGTGTCCTTGAGCAAGACACCTAACCCCTAACCCCTAACTGCTCTGGCGAATGAGAGGCATCAATTGTAAAGAGCTTTGGATAAAAGCGCTATATAAATGCAGTCCATTTACCATTTACCATTTGGTTGAGATCCATTGCCTAGGATTTAAAAAAGATGATCCTCGTGCATCATCCCGTTCTGCATCCATCTACTATCATTGTATTTATGTATGCATAGCTAGGTATTGTCTTTGAGTAGTCTAATGTATTGTCGTCTGATTTAGTGGCTCCATAGTTGTCTGTTCTGTAACTGTGCTGTCTGAGCCTCAGTGTGGTTGAAGAGTCACTCCTTTCTCTAGCCAGTGTAGGATTAGCACGGCTGCTGTAGTTTTGGCTGTTCAACCCACACCTGCACACCCATAATGAGCAGCTAAAGAACTGGCATACAGATACACCGCAGGTCATACAGTACTACAGGAGAGCTAGTGCTTATTTATTCATTTATTTGCCCCCCCTTCTTTGCCAGCAGCTACTTGTACATGTGTCCACATGATACGCAAGAAAACGTGATGTTTTACCCAACGTAACAGGAATAACCGATAGAGATGTGTTAACGCAAATAACAACTGATGAGGTTAAAACAAAAACAAAAAACAAAGACATGCCTGAAGGTAGTTTAAAAAATAAAAAAATGCTTATTTGACGAGTGGTGCATCTCTCACTGTTGACAACTTGGTTCCCACAGGCAGCTGTTTCATCATTAGGAGGAATTAGTAGCGGTAACCCGAAAATCTTGTTTGACTTACTCCAGCACACAGTCAGCTGTGTTCCGTAGACTGTGGGCTTGCGTTCAGACATAGCCAACAGCACAGCCCAGGCTGCACAGTGCACTACAGGGCTCGGCCTGTGCTCACGCTGAGTGCCTATACCAAATGAGTAGTCAGACTTTCATCATTTTTTTCCAAAGACCAGGATGAAAACCCTAAACATAAACATAATTTTGTGCTCCAATAACTGGCATAGACTGGCAGTGTTTTCCAGTACCCCCTGGCACACAGTGACACCATTAAACAGACTGCATAACATGTCTTCTGACTGGCAGAGAGCCACAATTATTCAATTAACACTATTGTCCCCTTCTACATAAACATCTCCAAACAAAGAGGATTAAGGTTTGAGTTCTTGGGGGCGGGGGGGCGCGGGGGGGGGGCGGGGCGGGGGGGGGGGGGGGGTTGGGTCTATGGGCTTGTAGTGCCATTCGGTGTCTTCTGCAGTCTTTCGGAAGTTCTGTGAAGCACCGAGGGCCAGACACAGTAATGGAATCATTTTCGCTCTCCTCTCACCGACCTGATCCTTCACTGTAGCCTTGGGAAGGAGGCACCGCTGGGTTCCTGGGATAAAATATGAGGAACCGCGATAAGCAGTGAGGGAGATCGCACACCCCGTGTTTATCGAAAATAGAGAAAAAAAGGCAATTTGGAGGAGGGAGAAAAACACCCCAGAGACACAAAGGCATCTTGACAAAGCAGACCAAATTTTTTTACTCTCTGTAGGGTGGAAACCAATGTGCAGTGCACAATTAATCCAGCGTGCGGTTTATTATTTAAAAAATAACAACACACGCAGCGTTTCACAGAAGGTTTTATTTTTTTATTTTTTTTAAATGCCCTAGGATATCTGTGTATGCAAATGAGGGAACAGAATATGAATTCCACTTTGAATTTAAAAGCTTTGTTTCGAGTTGAAGTTTTTCATTACATAATTGTTCTGCCTCCTTGAATGTGCCTGCAAAATCAGGAAAAATGAATATATTGTGTAAAAGCATAGATAATTCTCTCTGCACAAGTAGTTCTAATGTGGGAATTAAAATCATTGCTGCCACCTACTAAACATTATTTTCAATACCAGAATGTGTTCCATTGCTCTTCACCATAAATTAGAACCTTTTTCCTTGCCCTGTAATTAACGAAATTCCCCTAATTCAAACTAATTCCCTTCAGTTACCAGATGAAGTACATCATGATATCAAATTCATAATGTGTGACTGTGATGGAATTCAACACAAGAATATTGCTCATTAAAAAGAAATGATTTCTCTTTCAAAGAAATGTGTTTTATTGAGCTGTCGTCTTTGCATCTGATTTTTAATACCTTTCATTTGAATTTTGTCTCTGAAGTTTGAAACTATCTCCCCCAATTTTTTTTTTACTAGGTTTAGGTATCAGCATAAGGGGTTTCCTGGACATTTCTTTTGTTAATTTTTGTTTAAATCTATAAACAGGTTCCATTGGTTTGGACTGTCTGATGAAATATTATTTGCAGTAATTGTTATAATGGTAGTGTTGCGCCACAGTTACGATTTGAGTAAATTGGACGGTAAAAACATTTCAGTCCTCTCGAGTTTCAAGTCGGGTGGGGGTGGGGGTGGGGAATGGGGGGGCTGACTGTGAGTGAGGAAGAGGAGCATGGCGGACGGTGGGAAATGAGCGCTGAGTAATCGGCGGCGTCGCGGTGTCACATCGGTTTAGCCCGTCCGGCCGCGGTCCGGATGACCCCCTGACGGTCCCTTCGCTGGGATCGGGAGGCGTGACCGGACGGCCGTCTCAGTCGAGCGGGGCCGGTGTCACAGCGGATTTCACCCCCTGTCCCGCGCAGCTCACACGGGGCTCACCGAAACGGGGGGAGGAACGGACGCTCGGCGTGCTCAGGAAGTGGAAGGGTGAGTCAGCGAGGGAGCTGGACAGGAACCATGTCCAGTGTTAATTCAGCTCTAACAGAGTACATATGAGCAGTGGCGTAGGTTTCCTTTGAACATTGGGGGGGGGGGGGGGGGCACACATTAAGTGGGGGGTCTGGAGGTCCTCCCCCAGGAAATTTTGAGCGTCAAACATGTAATTTCCTGCATTCTGGTGAATTTTTATGCACCAATTTGTGCCTTTTCTGCACCAATTTTTGGTGGAAATGCTTCGTTCATGTTTTTATTGGGGGGGGGGGGGGGGGACAAATGCACGTGTTCTAAATATGGAGGGGGATGTAAAACCCTATGCATATGAGTCCAATATGAGTTTAATTAACACTGAAAATCTTACTCTGTAAAATCCAGACTTTTTTCCCCCCCTCTTTTCAAGGGGATGGGGCATTAGCAAGGCGTTGCTGTAGCTGGTGGGCTCAGGCAGCCCACCCCGTATAAATGAAGGTTAAATGGAGGGCACGCAGTGCCTTGCAGTTCTAGGTCGGACCGTAGCTATGTCATATGTCTGAATGTCAGTGGGATGTTCACACTGTGGGTTTTATTCCCTCAGGGGATTGTGGGGTGAAGACCGCCAATGTTGCTGTGGTTACGGATGCATTAGCTGTTCCCGGTGACACATCACGCACCTCCAGCGTTGCAGCTCTCCTGCAGTAACCTTACGGTGGCACTTAAAATGTATTATTATTTAAAAGTATTTATATAGAGTGGAACCTCTAGGACTAGCCCGGAAGTAGCTTAGCCAATTACAGCTTGGCCTCCTATCGAAGAGAAACGCATCCTCTTTGTCATAATCGCTGATACAGGAAGGTGAGGGTAAACGGTAACGAGCGACACGTTCCATTAATAAAAACAGTAACTGCCCCTCCCCCTCTAACGGCATGCAGGGACCCATCTAAACTCAGCGAGGTTTAAGGGGGGCGTGAGTTTTCCACGGGGTGTTGCACAGCGAAACGAAATCGTCAGTACCTATACCAGCGCGTAGTAAAACATGCTTTAATGCGCTGTTTGTCACATCGACAGGTACGTTTGTTCTTTAGCAGTGCGGGTAGCAGTTTACGTTGAACTGGGTTACACACTGAACAAACTTCATACAGGTTATTTGTGTTCGGTGTGCATACGCGAATCATATCACGCCCACTCTCCAGTGTTTGAGCCTCACAGTAAGCCAGCTCGACTAGAATGAGTTATCATGGGGTGAGTTATCCGGGGGGAGGGGGGGTGCAATATCAAAAAATAGACAAGGAGCGTGTTTTAGCGCTGTATTGAAGAGTACCGTATGAATCGACAGCTTTTGACATGAAGATGGGCCTGAAAAATAATCTAATTGTTTTCCCGAAGAGGCAAAGATAGTCGGTGAGAAAGATATGTTGTCGAAAACCGGCATTAAGAAATTTTCTAATGAGGTCCCGCTTGGGCGTGGAAAACCTCTCTGGGGGTCAGCCTGCACCGTCTGTTGTGTTCAACCGCCAGATGCGAAAAATGTGTCTCGCTCTCAAAACTATATTATATTTCTCGCAAAAAAAAAAAAAAAGGAATCTGACGCACGTTTATAACTGTTGTGCAAGGACTTGCTCCCTGTCAGAAGCCGTGCGTGAAATCAGCTTCCCTGCTTTATGCAGGTTTAAATGGCCTTTCCGTTGATGGGTGTTAATGGTCAGTGCTGTGCTGGGAAGTAGACGGGGAGGTTATATTATTATATTTGCTGTCCATTTTCGCAGACGCAGGAAGACCAGTTTCACAGACCTAATGAAATGCCGGGAGATGAATTAGGATCTTGGTACAGTTTAAAGTTAAATTTTGAAGTTCCTAATCCCACCCCTGCTGTCATTCACACTCTGGCAGTGTGTGCTTCTCAGTGTCCATATCCTGTATGATATGACAACTATCCCTAAAATGTTAGCTTTAATGATATGAGCTTGAGCTGGTGTCCTGTATTTGGTTTACAGCTCTGAGCTTATTACTGTGCTTTGGTGTTGCCACTTAAAATGATTGGATTAGATTATGTTTTCTAATAAATATATAACAATAAACTTTATTTGTACAGCACCTTTCATACATAAAATGCAGCTCAAAGTGCTTTTACACTCAGCACTAAAATCAAAACAATTTCACAGGAAATATAAAATACAGACCCTGGGCAGGGTTTTTGCAGACCTTTTCGCAAGCAGTGAATGACGGACGAGACCTGGCTTCTAAAAGCCGAAGGCACCTTTCTGCAGGGGAGCTGAAATGTTCCGGAACCTTCTGCTCCGCTCCCCCCCCCAGGGGAGTCAGGGGGTGCACGACCTCAACACCTCCCTGTCGGAGAGGAGTTTTTAATCTCACTTCACCGTGCTCTCGAGCGGTGCCATCCCTGGATTCTCTGGATGTCTGACATTTTACCGTTGACAGTTTGGTCAGGCCACTGTACGTTTAGGCTATTTATAGCACGGCGCTGTATTCGCTAGTATTTACTGAACGTAGCCACTCTGGACAGCTGTCATGTAGCGGTTCATTTTGTACTGTTGTTGCAGGTGAAGTTCCCTGCTCCCGTGGCTCACTTGGCAAAGGGCCACCTGGCTGGTTTTGAGACATCGTTTGACTGACACCGGTTGTCCTGTAGTAAGAATTGTGGGAAACAGTAATTGGCCTGAGGGCGAGCGTGTCAAAGAGTTATGGGCCAACTTGCAGTATGTCGGTATGGGTGGTGTAGCCAGGCAACAAGAGGTACAACTGCCATTTACAAATTGGGGAAAAAAGAAGGGTGGAAAAGAGTGTGTGTGTGTGTGTGTGTCTGTATGTGAAATTTAAGTTAATATAAGATAGACTCCTTTGGGTACGTAGAGTAAGGGGGAGGTTTCCAAATTCACTATTGAACTATTGAGATACAGCATTTCAGGTGATGTTCGGTAAGTAGAACAGGGGGGCATCGATGTAAATTAGCTGCAGGGCGTTGAGGCCCAGGCCTGACACAGTGCTGGATGCTCTCCAGTCTGTAGGTAAATGCCATGGGAGGCCTAGATGGAGCTGGAAGCCTTGTCCCCTCATCGCTGTGTGTTCTTATCTTCATCACCGGCGGAGAGTGATTGCAAGGCCACGCTCATTTAGCAAAGGCCACCGATTCCCTTCCCACACCACTGTTCTGTGCTGACACAGCACTTTCCCGTTTGATTTAATAAGCTCTCCTTTGGGGCTCGTTTTTTGGCCATTTTTACCCAGCATGCACTGCGCTCAGATTTCCCCTGAGCCAAAGAAAGACTGAGAGAATCCCAGTTACTACCCAGTGAAGATAAAGCTGTAGCTATTGTTCAACAGCTCATTGTTTGGCTGATAAGATACATTCTGTTGGGTAAGGAAAGAAATTGATGCACAACCGTGTATTGTTGTCGTCTTTCAAAAAAGAAAAAAGCATTGTATTAGCACAAACAACCGTTTATCTAACCTCCCTGTTTCAGGTTATGTGTAACAGTATCCTGTCATTAGCGGTGACAATGTAGCACTGTAGCTGCTGGGTAGAAACTAGCATTATAACCTGAGGTTTGCATGTTCTAGCTCAGACATAACACAGCTATTATATGCCAGAGAAAGGTGCTTATACGCTGTCAAACTGTGTTGATGGAAAGCAAATGTAAAAAAATATCACCTGTCTCGGGTAGCGTGAACGAGTGAATGAATATAAACGAGGGCCCCGTTGACCAGTGGGCTCGGTAATGAGCGTTTGGAGTCATGGATTCCTCACCTCATTCATTACAGGGCAAGGTGCCAGGAGAAAGCGCGTGTTGCGTAAAGATTATTGGCCGTAAAGTTTTTTTTGTGCTGAGCCCTTCTTAAATGCTCTGAGATGTTTAACTGGTTTTGTAAACAGTGGAGCCTGAAGTCTCATTTACAGTTGAACCCCTCAGTAGGAGTTTCCAGTCTGAGCATTAATATTAACCTTCATTAACTCAGGAGGTAGAACGGTCATCTGGCAACCGGAGGGTTGTTGGTTGCGAGAACCGAAGCTCTTCAGCACACACACATTCTCGCTGAACATTCACAGACGAAAGTAACACAACACACACAACATGCAGGCATTGTGGAGACCTGCACGCACAAACGTGCGGCTATACTGTGTAACTGGGGCTATACTGTGTAACTGGGGCTATACTGTGTAACTGGTGCTATACTGTGTAACTGGGTCTATACTGTGTAACTGGGGCTATACTGTGTAACTGGGTCTATACTGTGTAACTGGGTCTATACTGTGTAACTGGGGCTATACTGTGTGACTGGGGCTATACTGTGTGACTGGGGCTATACTGTGTAACTGGGTCTATACTGTGTAACTGGGGCTATACTGTGTGACTGGGGCTATACTGTGTGACTGGGGCTATACTGTGTGACTGGGGCTATACTGTGTAACTGGGGCTAAACTGTGTGACTGGGGCTATACTGTGTAACTGGGGCTGTACTGTGTAACTGGGGCTGTACTGTGTAACTGGGGCTGTACTGTGTAACTGGGGCTACACTGTGTAACTGGGGCTACACTGTGTAACTGGGGCTATACTGTGTAACTGGGGCTATACTGTGTAACTGGGGCTGTACTGTGTAACTGGGGCTACACTGTGTAACTGGGGCTATACTGTGTAACTGGGGCTGTACTGTGTAACTGGGGCTGTACTGTGTAACTGGGGCTGTACTGTGTAACTGGGGCTATACTGTGTAACTGGGGCTATACTGTGTAACTGGGGCTGTACTGTGTAACTGGGGCTATACTGTGTAACTGGGGCTGTACTGTGTAACTGGGGCTACACTGTGTAACTGGGGCTATACTGTGTAACTGGGGCTGTACTGTGTAACTGGGGCTATACTGTGTAACTGGGGCTGTACTGTGTAACTGGGGCTACACTGTGTAACTGGGGCTATACTGTGTAACTGGGGCTATACTGTGTAACTGGGGCTGTACTGTGTAACTGGGGCTATACTGTGTAACTGGGGCTGTACTGTGTAACTGGGGCTACACTGTGTAAGTGGGGCTATACTGTGTAAGTGGGGCGATACTGTGTAACTGGGGCTATACTGTGTAACTGGGGCTATACTTTGTAACTGGGGCTATACTGTGTAACTGGGGCTGTACTGTGTAACTGGGTCTATACTGTGTAACTGGGTCTGTACTGTGTAACTGGGGCTATACTGTGTAACTGGGGCTATACTGTGTAACTGGGGCTATACTGTGTAACTGGGTCTATACTGTGTAACTGGGGCTATACTTTGTAACTGGGGCTGTACTGTGTAACTGGGGCTGTACTGTGTAACTGGGTCTATACTGTGTAACTGGTGCTATACTGTGTAACTGGGTCTATACTGTGTAACTGGGTCTATACTGTGTAACTGGGGCTGTACTGTGTAACTGGGTCTATACTGTGTAACTGGTGCTATACTGTGTAACTGGGTCTATACTGTGTAACTGGGGCTATACTGTGTAACTGGGTCTATACTGTGTAACTGGGGCTATACTGTGTAACTGGGTCTATACTGTGTAACTGGGTCTATACTGTGTAACTGGGGCTGTACTGTGTAACTGGGGCTATACTGTGTAACTGGGGCTATACTGTGTGACTGGGGCTATACTGTGTAACTGGGTCTATACTGTGTAACTGGGTCTATACTGTGTAACTGGGGCTGTACTGTGTAACTGGGGCTATACTGTGTAACTGGGTCTATACTGTGTAACTGGGGCTGTACTGTGTAACTGGGGCTATACTGTGTGACTGGGGCTATACTGTGTAACTGGGGCTATACTGTGTAACTGGGGCTATACTGTGTAACTGCAGCTGTACTGTGTAACTGGGTCTATACTGTGTAACTGGGTCTATACTGTGTAACTGGGTCTATACTGTGTAACTGGGTCTATACTGTGTAACTGCAGCTATACTGTGTAACTGGGGCTGTACTGTGTAACTGGTGCTATACTGCGTAACTGGGTCTGTACTGTGTAACTGGGGCTGTACTGTGTAACTGCAGCTGTACTGTGTAACTGGGTCTATACTGTGTAACTGGGTCTATACTGTGTAACTGGGTCTATACTGTGTAACTGGGGCTGTACTGTGTAACTGGGGCTATACTGTGTAACTGGGTCCAAAGTGTGTAACTGGGTCTGTACTGTGTAACTGGGTCTATACTGTGTAACTGGGGCTGTACTGTGTAACTGGGGCTATAGTGTGTAACTGGGTCTATACTGTGTAACTGGGGCTATAGTGTGTAACTGGGGCTGTACTGTGTAACTGGGGCTATAGTGTGTAACTGGGTCTATACTGTGTAACTGGGGCTATACTGTGTAACTGGGTCTATACTGTGTAACTGGGGCTGTACTGTGTAACTGGGGCTATACTGTGTAACTGGGGCTATAGTGTGTAACTGGGGCTGTACTGTGTAACTGGGGCTGTACTGTGTAACTGGGTCTATACTGTGTAACTGGGGCTATAGTGTGTAACTGGGGCTATACTGTGTAACTGGGTCTGTACTGTGTAAATGGGTCTAACTGTCAGCTGTGCCCTTACCAGTGCTCATTTGTGACCGTGCCCGTTGCCCTGGATACGATAAAGAGCAGAGAGCGCGCAGGGTCCCCGCTAAGGGTGCGTCCCCTCTTGCTCGTCCAGATTTACGCCCCTCATTACACCGGCTGATTTAAAGCCGAGGGGGGAAGCAGATCGGTTTCTCAGAGCGGGGGGGGGGGCAAGCCCGTCTGCCCGCGTAACGGAAAGAACGAGAGAGAGAGGCGGAAAAAGACAGGAAGAGAAAAGAAAAAGTGTGAGGAAAAGAAACAGGGAGGGAGGGAGGGAGGGAGGGAGGGAGGGAGGAAGTGAAAGCAGCAGCAGTTAGCTCTCCAGTCCCATGGAGCTGCTCCATGAATCCCTCTCGGGGGGGTTTGTAATGGCAGGTGCATGCTTCCTTTCTGCTCCCACTGTTAGAGGCATTAAAGACAAGGCTGTCTCTAGCCTTGCTCTGCAAAGTTGGCACGCACCATTTTGGGTTTCCTCGTCCTCAGTTGTCCCCTGACTTGCAATGTTTGAATGACACTCTTGTTAGACACAAGATAAGTTTTTTTTAATACTAAATCAAAAATGAGAAAACCTTACAGAGCTTACTGGGGAAACATTGGATTCCTTGACCCTGGGATAATACAGCAAATATCTATGTGGATATACACCATGCAAGCCATGCAATATCTGATTTATCGGGTTTGCAGTTGCGCTCATGTCTACAGAGACACATATTTGTAATGATGCATGTCCTTTTGTTCAGTTTTGTACGGACGGCCAAGAGGGACCAGTGGGGTACAGTGGGGTTGGGAATTGCCCGTAAGGGAGGGTATGACATACTTGTGCAGAGTGATGGCTTCCCAGGCAAGTATAAACAGCAGCATACAAAGGAAGGTGATACAAGCAATGGGGGGGGAAGTGTGACCCCAAAATAAATCTGTCCCCCCCCCGCCCACCCACTGCAAACAGCACCCCACTAGTGCACGGAATGGTAGTGTCTGCAAAGCATGTTTCATTGCCGGTGTATATTTAATGCTGAAATATGGAAATGGAGATATACTGGAGAGACGCACAGATGTGTAGCTTTTTGATGCATTATTTATTTGTTTTAACTACGCGCATACATCACCTTTTAAGATATGTTCTTCCTGCTAGTGCTGAAAATGAAATGGCAATCATTCACACACATCCATATGCGCACACATACATACACACACACGAACACACACAGAGACACACACATGCAAGCACACACAACATAGGGACAAACACACATGTGCATGTGCACACACACATTGGGCATTAGGGAAGATTAATCATTTAGCTACAACCCAACAGGACTATTTCCACAGCCTGTACCTGTTTTGGGAGTTTATTTAATGAGGATTGCCATAGGAACATAAATCAAACTGCTTTTTAATTGCTCTGGCTCTAGCAGGTTATTGCTTTCTATGAAGAAGACAGAATTGAGACAAACTAAATGCCTGAACTGCAGTGTGAGAATATTTCAGCTTGCAGCAGCCTGTTATAATTGAACCAAAATAAAACCAGCCAGGACTTTGGTCAGATAGGCCATAACTCCTGTGTCTAAGGCTCGGAGCCCCATCCATACTATTTAGTATGCTTGTTGACTGCACTGGGTGAGAAGGTTGTTAAGTAGGTGAGATTTTCGTACTTAAAATCCTCGGTTGATATACTTATTTCCAGTTTTTCAGTGAGTACATTCGGGAGTATACTTTCCAGGAAGTAAACAAACATTTTGGTCCCATAAATATGACATGGAGTTTCACTTTGAAATGAGGCACAACTTTGCTGACATTTTCCTTGAACAACAGCAACAATGACATGTGAGCATGGCTGCACAAGATTTAAATGCCAACTGCCAGGGCAGGATATTTTACGGCTCTTCAATAGTATAGTTGTAAATAGTATGGAGGATATTTTTCTCTATACTGCAGACATTGTGTACTAATAGTGTGCAGTAAACAGTACACAGTATGCTAGTACACAGGACACAGTAGATAGGGCTCTGATTTGGACATAACCTGAAAGTGTCCCCGCAAGTGCTCCTGGCTGACCAGAAAGCCATAAAGGAAATTAAAAGGGGGAAAGAAAAGTTGGTTGTGTGGTCAAAATGCAGGCTGAGGTACAGTGGTGGGGCTTCCTGAGATTGGACCTGGGAGTTTGTGATTCTCAGATCCGTCCCGTTGGCCCGCCTCTGTGCGTTTATGATCGAGGGCGCCTGTCGCGTCGCGAGGATGCGGCTCTCCTCCTCCTCCTCCCGCTCCCGTTTGTCAGCTGTGATTAATATTTGTCCAAGCCGGGTTTGCCGCCACTACTTCCTTCCCGGGCCGAAGCCGCGCCGGATGCTTGCAGAGAAGGGTGGCGCCGGTAATTGAGCCGTATTTCATATATTTTATGAATGCGCGCTGACGCGGCTCGGCCCGGGGAGAACGGGGCGCTCGCGCAGAAGGCCGCCCGGCCGAAGGATTCGCGGAAAGGGGGAGGAGCCGGCCAACCGTAACGAGCGTCGGAAAAGGCCTGCCAGCGTTTAATGAAATCTGCGACATTCCCTCTGTGACCGGTAACTGTGATGTCAGCGGCATCTGTAATGGCCTCTCCATCATTATACTTTATTCAGCAGAACCGCGCTTGGGCGAATCTCTCATCGTATATCACGCACACAAGACACGCTTGTTTCATAGCTCTGTGGAGGAGCAACAGTTTAGGCTCTAAAAGATGAATTAATGCTCTTTGGAATGGAAGGCGATAAAAAAACCCTGCGCATATCAACATAGACCGTGGAAGATTGATATCGGTCCAGAGAACGTACGGCTGAAATGTAACAACAGGAACTGTTTAACCAGCCTCCCCCAACACTCACTTCAGAGCGAGACCGGTGTTTCTCCTATGACATTTATTTAGTAGGACTTTTTTTTTTTTTTTGGAACGCACAGCTGTTACCTTATGATGGTGCTGATTCTTTATGTGGCTCCGTGTCCGTTTTGAGCCGCCATCCGTTTTGCGGAGCAGCAGCGAGGTCGAGGCTGCACTCTGTCGGCTGTGATGCACGAGCGCACGGCTCATGAATTGCCCTGCAGTCGGTGGGATGACGAGAACTGTAAGCAGCGTGGCGTTTTTTAAAATTTTATTCTTTTTTTAAAGAAATTTGAGCCGGACTGAGACATTGTTTATATTGCCTTTCATAACAATGCCCAAAGCCTGACACGGTAACAAAGCTGGAATGTACCTGTATTATTTAGGCTAGCGCTTCTATTCATTTTGTAAAAGGCATCGGTGTTGGAAAGCTATAGCCCCCCCCCCTTCCTTGAAGTAAGGCCATAAAATGACTTAATTTAACAGAAACTGAATTTCTTTTTAAATGTACTCTCTGTAACTTTGATTGTCCTGCATCCATTTACTAGCCCAATACTTCCTTTGACACAAAATGCGCTTTAGGTTCTACGTGCCGTTCCTCTGGATCTCCCAAAGAACATTTCCATTGCCCTGGAAATTACTGGCTGGTTATTTATCCGTTTTTAGTGTTTTTCATAATTGTGTTCAGAGCACTTTCCAATAGGCACCTTGTAGCTTCCTAATTGTATTGTGCGATCGAGTATTCATTTTCTTTATGTAACACAATTGTGCATTTTCTTTTTTTACTGATTATTTGCTTTTTTTACAGAAAGTGCAACTACTGTTCTTATACTTGCTGTTCTTATGATTATTAGTGTTATTATTACATCTTCCTTTTGGGACAGTTTTGAGAGGCATACTAATGATCTCTTTCATAAACTTCCATACACCTATTTTTTTATTTTACGGTATAATTCCTACTTTTTTATTAGCCTTTGTTTAAAAAAGGCTGTTATTCCTTCTCTGTTCACCCAATATGAATGTACAGTATATATTCTCAAATTGAAAGGAGACAGTCTGCACTTTAACCTCATATTTGTCATTTCATTTCAAATCCAGTGAGTACACAGCCAAAACAACAACAATTGTGTCACTGTCCAAATACTTGTGGATAGACCTGTGTTATTTTCCAAACATTTAGTCTGGGGATGGCTAGAGAATTCAGATCCAGTGTTTGCCACCAAGGCTACATCGCTCACATTTTTGAAGGTCTTACTGGAATGTTGGTATTTCATTGCTTTTATGTGAACAGCCCTGTAAACTTTATTCACCAAACAATGCAGCGTCAACGATTCTGGTTCAATGCATCTGTCATAATTTGCCCAATCACACAATGGAGAAATAACCAAAGAGGTAAAATTTCAAATTGAATTGGTGGTTGGATTTATGAAACTTTTCTGGCTAAATGGATGAAACCTGGGCTTTTACTGAGGGCAATATCTCACACTCAACTCTTATTTTTCCATCATTTTTTTCTCTTTTGATGAGAGCTCTCTTGAAAAATATCTGTCATTTTCTTTTTCTTTGAAGACTTTGTCCTGTCTTTCTCCTTTCATAAAGCGATGCAAGCTCTCTCTCAGCTTCGTTTCATGTGTCTGTAGTGGTGTGCTTCCTTGCTGGGAATGCACAATTTCGTTTGATATAAGAACACAACAGGAAAAAGGCAATATCAGGACCCCTCCATGCACACAGTAAACGAACGGTGGAGCGTTGGTAAATCCACAGTGATTACATACATTGTTAAAGCTCTTACAGGGACAGAGACCACCTCACTGTGCCTGTGTAGACTGTAGTAGCACAAACCCCCACCATGTGTCAGTTGTGCGGAAGTGCTTGGTGGAACAAAGATGGATGCGTCCGTGTAATGTGGTTTTGTAGGGCTTCACACTTACCTTAACTGTATCGTTCTTGTGTCTCACAGTAGTTGCTCACCCAGGGAATGTACACTTCCCTCGAGCGTGTACTAGTTACCTAGCCAGGCACCTGCATCAACTGTATCATAAATGTTTAAAAGACACCAGTGGTGTTTATTATGGGAAAAATCTGTCCGCCCTCTCTCTCTCTCGCTCTCTCTCTCTCTCTCCCTCTCTTTCTTTCTTTCTCGCACAAACAGTATCATAAATACGTAATAACGCCACATTGCACAAGAGAAGAATGTGTCCTGTAAAAACATGAAATTTAAAGAAAATTAAATAAATTTTAAAATACACCCAACACTTCACAGTGGTTATAAATTTCAGCGAGGTTAAGAGTTACCTTTTTGTTAATGTTTATCCTCCTGATCTGCATGTCATTAATGGCTGGGTGTGGAGGACAGGCAAATGGAAGTGATGCACATGAATAGTAATGACCCATGATTTCTCTCTCTCTCTCTCTCGTTGTGTTTTAGAAATGCATGAAGTTCAACATAGAAGCCCCCATATGGTCCTCCAAGCAGCGCATCCTATGTACTCTGAATCAGAGCTTGAAGGACGTGCTGAACTACGGCCTCTTCCAGCCGGCGTACAACGGCAAAGCCGGCAAGTTTTTGGACGAGGAGCGTCTGCTGAAAGAGTACCCCCTCCCCGCCATCGCCCCCATCCCGTACTTGGAGGTAGGTGTCGACTCTTCCCATCGGTGTGTCTTTTCGACGGGTCCTCGTTTCACAAGAGGCAGAACATCCCGGACGTTGGTCCGTTGCCTCAGTGAAACACAAATCATTCTTTGTCAAAGCTGAAGGATCATGACAGGAGTGGAAAATGATTGTTCATTACAGCATGCGGTGTCCCTCTCGGTACCTGCCTGAGCACCATCGAGATTATGATGATCATATCTGGCACAGTTTGTTCAAGACCTGCATGATTTTCATTTGCATTCTGCTCATAATGTCGTATGTCATTCAGAATGACATGCCTTGACAACCAATATTTTAGCATAAATCTTAGCATAATTTTCCTCTGTGGTCTGAGGATTCTTGTATTTTTTTTTATTTAACAAGGTTGGTCGATTCAGAAGTCGATTCTCTCATTTACACTGACGACCAGGGGGATTTAATGTGGGTCGAGCATGCAAAGGATTATGCAGCTAGTCAGATGTATGCAGATGAGTCGCTGGCCAGGTGTAAAGAGCCAGTCCATAACATTTTACTGATGAAAGGATTTTTGACTGCAGGGCTCAACCTTGCACCACAGCGTAGTGCCTTAACCGAATGACCCACCCCGCAGCTCATTCCTTATTATTATTTTTTTTACTTGTTTGTTTAAACAATCAGGTTTGCCGTTCAACACAAATAACCTTGATTGCTCATGACTCTGAAGCTCACAGCAGCACACTGATGCGTTGCACATTTCCGACCTGTAACCGCTTGGCGCGAGCTTGCATGCTGGATTAATACTGCTTGCCCTCGGCCCTGTTGCTATAAAACAAGCCGCTGAGGTGTTTTTGATTTTGTAACGGTACGCATTATTTATCAGACCTTTTTTGTGCACAGAGAGCGACGGTTCCCCTCATTTAACATGCTTATTAAAAGAAGCCGTGTAGGGCCCCTGCTTTCCTCTGTCCTCTGTGCGTGTTGCGTTTTATGGGTCTGGCTTGATTGTGAATGTTCACGTATTTTA
Source organism: Anguilla anguilla (assembly GCF_013347855.1). NCBI lineage: Eukaryota > Metazoa > Chordata > Actinopteri > Anguilliformes > Anguillidae > Anguilla > Anguilla anguilla. Next base: position 5,262,675 of record NC_049207.1, read on the forward strand.
TTTTCTGTATTGTGAATCAGCTCCCTGCCCTCTTGACGGGTTTCTGACAGGCTGCTGTCCGTTTTTATGTCTTCTGCGCTGAATTATTTAGGGTCTGTGGAGTGTGTGCGTTGTGTTTTTTATGAAAAGGCTGTAGAATTGATTTGCATTTTGACTTGCGCAACCTTTTGAGAGGGGGAATGTGGTTTCTGTTTATTCGTGAGAGACCCTTTGGGAAAGGGAGGGAAGACTCAAGATAACTTCTCAATACAATTGGTTTTGTGTGATTTTGGGTTGTTTTTTTTTTTTTTCCCCCCCAGTTCCGCTACAAGAGACGTGTGTACACAGAGGCTATTGTAGATGACAAGCAGTTGGCCAAGCTCACACCAAGGTAGACAGGGGTCTTCCGAATCGCTGATGCCAGCATACTTTTTCTCTGCTCGGAGTTGTGCTGGAGGCCTTGAATACTGCTGTGTCCGCAGATATGTATTTCTTCCCAAACTTTATATCTTCTTATATGTTCTTCATATCACTTTTATTAAGATTGAGGCTGGAAATCTTTTCTCTTATTCCCTTTTTTTGGTTTTTGATTTAGGTGTTTGCAATATCTGCAGATTCACGCTTGTTGAACCTCCACTCAGTCTTTACTAGTTGTTTTTTTTACACCACTTCAAATTTCAATAACTTGTAGTTCTTTGATTTAGAACTGTTTGAAATAACAGCCGTATAAAAGTCCAGTATCCCTTAACCAATGAGGTGAGAATAAAGATGACGGGTCAGAAATCAAATGCCGTCCAACCTTGAACAAGCTTTTGAAAATAAATATACAAGAACCAGACTTATGTTGAACACCGGTGCTCACACTTAGTAAGTGTGAATGCACAGTGTCTGTAAATCTGAAGTTCTAAAAACGGTTAGTTGCAAGGTGAGGTGCTTCGGGTGATTGTGCCAGGTGTGGCAATGTCAAATAACGGATGCCAAATCCCTGTGCGTTTTTATGGCTGCCTTTGCTTCCACAACTGCCACAACACCAGGGCTGCCAGGCTGATTTTAAAGTCCCCATGCAAAACAATGCCATTTGTCAGCCAGCGAACCCAAAAAACGGTGTAATTACACATCTGTTAGCCCACATTACTGGAATTGTTGTTTTGTGAAAAATTGTGCAGCTCTGTTTTTTTTTTTTTTCCCAGCCGAAACATCCTGATTGATTGTTATTTTCCTAATTTTGACGAAATAAGGATAATTCTGGTAATTGGGATCCGGCTCTTCAATGCTGACCGTGGCTAGCGCGGTCGTTCCTGAGCCCCAGGAGCAGATGTTCGCGGGGCGCTGGCTCTGGGCTGGAACTGGAGGCTCTTAGTCAGCGGGCCGCGTCGACGCCCTTCTGTCGGTGCGAGGCGACGGGCTCGTCCATCACGCCCGGTGACACTCCCGCACGCTCTGCCCGTCCTGTCCCCAACGCTCCGCTCGGCATGCGCGTGCTGGGTTAGGCGCACCGGGCCCAGTGCACCCTTGGACGGCGCTCTGTCAGCCCCTTCCCCTTGGAAACCCCGCCCCCCCCTCTTTAAAAAAACCCCTTTACCTTCCTGTCCAATAGCGTGCCTCCCCTCTGGTCACATGTGATATCCTGAACTGAAATTGAATATTAGTTGATTTTTTTCATATTGTTGGTGGAGAATACCTAGCCAATGCTGAAAACGATCAACTTGATTTTGTAGCTTAGGTGTCCAGCTTTATAGCGTAAGTAGAGATAGTGGTTAGCGCTTTGTTTAATGAGATGAAGCAACGTTCTGATTCCCTCAAAGTCTTTTGCAAAGTGTTCTGGTGTCTGACAAAGCTTTCCAGGGACAACAGCTTCCTGAATATTCTCGAGAAAGCAAGGCTGGGCTGTCCTTAGAGAATCGTTGGTTTTGGCAAAATGTGTGCACATCGATACTGGTTAGAATAAGAACCATGTAAGAATGTTGATGATAATACTGCTAATCCTTGTTTTGAAAGCACTTGCTTTCTTCTGTACTCTTAAGTATGAACACTGCTGGGGTGGAACCTTTGGGCTGCAATGTGAGCAACGCAGTGTCGCGAGTGAAAAGAACATCTCTGGAATCGGTCAGACCCGGGTGCGTGTCCGAATGATAGTGAGAGTGGCACCATGTTGCGGTATTACAGCGGAGTCACATTATGACACTGAGGAATGATGTGACACCAGATGGCCGGTGATGGAGGACAGGGGGGGAGGGTTTGCTGCCCTGTCCGTTGGTGTGGAATGGATGTTCCTCTGAAGTGGAACGGCTCAAAGTGCATTCAGAAAGCGGTCTGTCAGGGAAGGGTGACCCTGTATCACTGTCGACGGGCACATCATCCTTAGCTCTTTGAAGGTCTATGAAGAAATATCTCTTGTTCTCTGTTTCTATAAAAAAGTCAAAATGTCATTGTTTGTTGCAGTTCCAACAGAGTAGTGTGGCATGTACTTGAAGAAAAATGTGTTATTTCAGTTTATTCCACAGTTTCCATGTGCAGATCTGCACACTATGGGAAGTGTAACCTTTCGGGGTAAATGCTTGCAATCATGGTTGAACACTCAGATTTGGTTTAATGCATGTTTTTGTACATGCAGCTTTGAGCACCTGTGGTGCCTCAATGGCAGAGTGTGTGCTGTAATAGGGTTCACAGGAAGCTGGATCACTGCTATTAGTCCAGACATCTATGGTACTGCGGTGACAGAGTGCGGTTTAGGACACGGGCTTTTGGTCGCAGTGTTTTTTTGGAGGGTGTTTTTTTGCTAGATTAAAAAGTTTTGTCTTTGAAGCAACAAACAGTGCAGCAAATGCTCTTGAGACTTGAAGCATGATCCCCCCCCCCCAGGAGACTGAGTTAAACTCAGGACACATCTGTGCCCTATTTTTCCCCTGCTGCTTCCGACGTACGCCAGCACGCCGGGACTGCGCTCGCCGAGGACAGCGAACGCCGTGTTCAGACTGACTTTCCTACGGCAAGTCTGGAAACTAAACACGTAGGCGGCTCTGCTACTCCAGTGCATTACCGCACTTTTTCACAAAATTAGGCGGGTAGCCAGGCTGAATCTTGCTATTCTTCTGTAGGACATCATCTGTAAAAAAAATTAAAAATGTATAAAAGCCAAACTGTGAAATTTAAATTTTAGGTCATTCGAAGTCCCACAAGTGGCTTTTAGCCCTCATTTTCTACATCTGATGCCCTGTTCACGGTCACCGCTGCGGACTTTGGCGGCTGAAACCGTGGCGACCGAAAGCAGGTCGAGCACACGGTCTGTCTGAACCGGCGACTGAGTTTGCAGTGGCAGGGGTGGTCGGCCGTTCCCAGGGGAGGGGTCTGTACGCGTCGGAATGGCTCCCTCCTTTCACAGAAGGGCTTTATCCAGCAGCAGGGGACACTGCACTGCATCCTTTCACGCTGTGTCTGGACAGCAGAGCTCTGTCTCCATTAAGCTTGGGTCAGGCATTCGGGGGGGTGGTGGGGGGGGGGGGTGAGGGGGGCATGGCTTCACCCCACCATCTGTCTGCAGCCTGATGTCCCGCTGCAGATAGGGCTCCTCTGCAGCACTTTGTGCACCGGCTGCGTTTGCGAGTAACAGAATTCTTCTGACGCTGGACGGTTTGCGCCCGACGTACTCCACTGCCTGGTGCGATTAATTATTCTACGGCACAAAAAAAAAAATCCGGTAATTACTTGTGACCTCTGTATCCCCGTAGATGATTTACACTGTAGCTTGAGTTGCGAACGAAGGCCTTCGTCGTGCTTTTCCCCTCTCAGCTATAGCACTGTCTGCTATAGAAATGCACCGGAGCCCATCCTCTTAATTACTGCGTGGAAAAAAAAGCCTTTGCATGTTAGACTTGCATCGAAAGGCAAAAAATGTCTGTGCCCGGTGCGGACACTGACTTTAGTGTCCAGTGTGGGTCGCTACGGGTCAGAACCACCACCTCTCTGTGTCACACGGCACACAAGAGGGCAAAGGTGTGAATTCTCACATGTTTCATAAAGGCCTTTTTTCTTTTTTTCCATTTAAATTTAAATTTTATTTAATAAAAATCTTATGTCAGCTGCCAGTGGATTATAATTGAAAGATGCTTGCTGCTGCTGCTTGGAGAATGGAGGCACGAATGGAAGAGCTTCTCTTGTGAAAAGGCTGGGTGTTGAGCTGAAACGTAATTGGAGGTGTGCTCTGCAGGTATGGAAGATTCCAAAATGGGTGGAGCCACTAAGCTTTATCACCAGTGACTCACAGGTTTTAACCAATCGATTTACTTCAGCGCAGAAAGCAGCATCTTTTGAATGCTCGAGACTTGTGAGTGATGGACAGCGCATTGCAGCTCAGTGCATTATGGGATGTCACTCCCCCTGTCTAATGCTTGGTAGAGAGTAAGCCACTGCTGGCCAATAGGAAGGGGGTTCCTGTCAGCCAGCGGACGGTCTTAGAGAGCGTTTATCTCCTGGTCTTATTGGCAGGCTGTGCAGTTTTTCACCCGCTGTATTGACTGCCTCTGCAGGGCAGTGGCCAGGGTTGTCTCAGCCTTCCCCGTCTCCTTTAGCTTGTGGGCAGAGGAGGTGTCGAAGGGCGTTAGCTGAGGTCACTGGCCTGTTTTCAGGGCTCTGGGGGTAGTGAGGGGGAAACGGACATCCACAGTGGAATTCAAAGACTGGCCACTGAAATAT